>NW_024962279.1:82916-138709 GCF_019238085.1 Lagopus leucura | reverse complement strand
CGCCGCCCCGCCGGGCCTTAGCGCCGCCGCCCGCCCTGCGCCGCGACCGCCCGCCCGCCAGGGGGCGCCGTGCCGCCCCGACGGCCTCGCGCAGGGTTCTCGGGGTGCCCGCGCCGCTCGGGCCTCGCGCGGCGGGAGCGCGGCTCTCGTGAATTCACCGCCGGGGCGGGAAACGCCGAGCGCAGCCGTGCCGTACCGCCGGCACAGGGTGGGATGGGGGCAGCTCCGTGCTTGTTTCTGGCTCTCGGGTGTTGAAACTGCCATAAAAAGTTCCGCTAGGATTCAGCATCTTCCCCTCACTCATCTGAAATCTGTACAACTGTTTTTTTTCCCCAATAGAAATCAATTAAATTTCCTTGCAGCGGTACTGAGACCCTATTTGGGAACCACAGAATAGCCAGGGTTTGAAGGAACCTCAAGGATCGTGAATCTCCAACCCCCTGCCACATGCAGGGCCTCCAACCTCCCCATTTTAGACCAGGCTGCCCAGGGCCCCATCCAACCTGGCCTTGAACACCTCCAGGGATGGACGGGGCATCCACAACCTCTCTGTAAAGAACTTCCTCCTGACATTGAAGCTAAATCTCCCCTCCCTCAACTTAAAACCATTTCCCCTTGTCCTGCTGTTATCTACCCTTTCAAAGAGTTGATTCCCCTCCCCTCTGTAGGCTCCCTTTGGGTACTGAGAGTCTGCACTGAGCTCACCCCACAGCCTTTTCTCCGGGTTGAACAAGCCCAGCTCCCTCAGCCTGTCCTCGTAGGGGAGGTGCTCCAGCCCCTTGATCATCTCTGTGGCCTTCTCTGGACCCTCTCCAACAGCTGTCTTTCTTATATTGGGGGCTCCAGACCTGGACACAGTACTCCAGATGGGGCTTCACAAGAGCAGAGCAGAGGGGGACAATCACCTCCATATCCCTGCTGGCCACCCCTTTTCTGATGGAGCCCAGGATACCATTTGCTTTTCGAGCTGGAAAGCCCACGATCCCTATGTTTCAGTGACTCCCATAGAGAGCTGTATGCAGGAACAAGGCTCACTGAGCCACACCTGCCATCCCTTGCACAGCACTGCCATCCCGTGCTGACAGCAGAGTGGCTGAACAGCACAAAAGCTCCTCTGCAAACTGCTCCTGCTGCTCCACTCTCAGCTTCGGTTCATTTTGTTAGCAGGCACAAACCTAACATCGCATCCAGAGGGTCGGTGCTACAGGGAAGGAGTGAGAAGATTCGTTGCTGCACTGCACCTGGATAGCTTAGCTATTTTACTAGTACTTTCACTGCATTGTTTGAAGGCAAACTTTCTCTCCATAGTGTAGCAATTGGACAGATCAATAGCGTGGGAGAGGCATTACAACAAAGGTGTGATGACAGAAAGATCAGCACGACAGAAAGGTGCTATAAGGGAAGGAAAGAAGATTGCTCACCCGTATCAGAAGATTCCAGATTCACAGGAGAAAGCTTCACCAAGGAGAGATCTCCAGAAGGAGATCCTTTCCCAGTGGCAGCCAGCCCTTCAGTGAGGACTACAGCTGAACTGCCTTCACCTGTGCTCCCAAGGCTGACCGGGTTCTTTCCGAGGTGCTCAGTCAGGCCGGGACTCAGCAGTTACCACACACATAGCAAACAACTTCTGAGGTTATCTGCATCAATGCAGAATGCCGTTCTGCTGCAGAGGAGATGGGAGGATAGCATTTGTTTGGCCATAAAATTATGGGCCGGCCACTGAAAAGAGCCCATGCTTTCAGGAGATCTCCCCATTATTCCTGGTGAAATATGGCAAGGGCTGCACCTACAAGCTTTATCAGAAAGCACACATTGCTTGTATAAAGGCTGACTACAACTTCCATGTAAAAGTTAGAACAGTGCAGAAAAGCACACTGCAGCACCATCAGCCAGAGCTTCAGTCAGATTGCCTGAAGAAATCTTGCAGCATGTGAGTGTCAGCACTTCCACTTGTCTGGTTTACTGAAATGCACAACACCATCCCTTCTCACGCGTTTGTTAGCAATATAACTATTTTATAAACAGCAAAAATGTTCTGACTGAACTTAACTAGTGTGACCTGCAGATGGGCTGCAAGGAGCAGCCTCACTCCAAGCCCTGTGGCACAGCAGATGTTTGTCTAAATGGGCCACATCTGTCAGATGTGAGTGCCCAATTCTAGAACTGCACAGAAAAATTGAAAGGTTTCTTGATGCAGTTACTCTCAGGATTGTGTTTGTTTGCTGTCGATGAATGATCCTAGAGGTTTTTTTGTTGCAAGTTTACTGCATTAATAGATGGAACGTGACAAAGGCGGTCAAAACCAAGCATACATTTCTGTCTTTACTGTGAAGAAACACAAGATCAAGAGCTCGAACTTGCTGGCACCATGACTTTCACCATCCCTTCCATAACAGTCTTTCCACTTTCTCTGACTTTACACGATACTGAGACGCGTGCAACAGAGCTCCTCAGTCGTTTCACTTCCACTGCAGCTATCACTTCTTCTCCAGTATACAGAGGAGCTGGAAATCGAATCTCCTGAGAAAGAAACACACAGCCCTGACCAGGCATTTTAGTACCCAGAACTGCAGAAATAAGTCCATTGATCAAAACTCCGTGTACAACAGTTCTACCAAATTTAGTTTTCTTGGCAAAATCTTCACTTAAATGCAAAGGATTTGTGTCACCTGTTAAATGAGAAAAAGTAAGGACATCATTCTGTGTAAAAACTCTGGTAAGTTCAGCTTTGTCTCCAACTTTTATATGTAAATTCTGAAGCAATGGACATCCGAACAACAGGTTGGTAACCGCCAGCTTTGTTGAAGCTCTGTGTCGGAAATCCCCTCTAGAAATTCCACATCTGAAGAGCAGCAACATTTCAAGGACCTTCTGACAGTCCACCCAGACTGGAGACTTAGTCCAAGACCAGCTCCCTGCTGTTCCCAGCTAACGCAAGAAGGAATGGAGATGTCTTGTTTTGGGGGAAGAAAAAAAGAAAACGAGAAGCATTAAAAAAAAAAAAAAAAATCATCAAATGCACCCAGAGTTGAAAATATTTAATCCTCCCATTTATGTAGAAGATTTTAAAGTAAGTGCCATGACTAAGCAGAAATTTGTTTAGCCATGGCTTCAGAGACAAAGAATTCGTGGAAGTCATTTTATTAAGCAGCATCCTCAGGGGAAAAAGACAAAAGGTCTGGAGGTACTCGTTTATGCATCCATTTTTACATGAGATCATTACTGACTTTTAGAAAGGGAAGAAGTGGGATGAAAGGGAAGAAAGGTGCCAAACAAACATGCAGCACAGCACTGATGGTGGGGAGGCCCCCTCCTACCTGCAGTACCCGGAAGGCACACCGCCTGTTCTGGTAGAAGCCCTGCAGGGTCAGAGCACTCCACAGCTTGACGAGGCCTCTGAGTAAAAATAAGACAAAGGACATTAAGATTTTTTTTCTCTTTTCCCACAGCATAAATGTTTTTAAAATATGTTACACAGAGAGTAACGAGGCAGACTTTGACAACCTGTAATGCACCAGTGAGTTCTGGTAGCAGCTCTGTCATGAAGGGTTGTTATAAGGGCTGTACCCTTGTCCTTGACACGGGGCAGATGCTAATGGTGACCATGTTACGTTACTGGCCCTGTTCTTAAGCTCTTCCTGTGCCTTTCAGTGCCATTTCCCCCACAGCACCTGCAGCTGTCTCCAACATTTAAACCTGACCCCCATTCTCACAGGAAGAGATTTAGAACCACACCTTCCAGCAGGGCTTTGCTCCTCCAGACCCTTCTGTTCTACAGCAGGTATGGATGCACACAGGTCACAAAACCTGAGGGACTTTTTATTTCACAGAACTGTTAAGAGATGGATGTGGCATGAGAGGTCATCCGGCCTCACTTCCCCGCGATGCACAGAGATGCCCACAGCCCCACCAGGTGCTCACAGCCCATCCAGCCTCACCTCGGCTGTCTGCAGGCATCCAGCACCTCTCTGGGCAGCCTGTGCCTCCTTGCGCTCATTGCAAGAGCTGTTCGCGCCCAGCCTAGCTCTCCTCTCTCCGGCCTGACACCGCTTCCCCCGTCCCGTTACAACAGACCCAGTCTCCTTTCTCACAGCCCGCCGTTTCCCTCACGCTCCACGCACCCTGCTGTACCCAGCTATTCCTCACAGCCCCGTTCTCCGATGGAGCTTTTTCTCGCGCTCCTTACCCGCTAATCACTCTCAGGACGGCACACAGACTTTTCTCCTCGTACGCCAAGACGTCGACAGGCAAAGCGGCCCCAACCTGCACACAGAGACGCCGTGAGGCGCAGCCGGGCTCCGCGCGGCTCGGCGCGATCCGCCCGCCTTACCTCTCCGTGCAGCTCCCGCAGCGCCGCCACCACCAGCTGCTTCAGCTGCGGGGCGCTGGGCCGCGCCGCGCCGTCGGGGAGCTCCCTGCGGGGAAACAGAGCGGAGTCAGGGCTGGGGGGCGGCGAGGAGCGGGGCGCTGAGGAGCGGGGCCTTACGCACAGGCGGACCCGCAGGTAGCAGTGCTGCGCCGCGCTCACCAACACCCGCCGCTCGTAGGCGGCCGCCCGCGGCTCCGCTCGCTCCATGCGCCCGGCGGCGGCCGCCCCTTTCTACGGCGGCTCGGCGGGGCCGCGGCGGGGCGGAGCTGCAGGCGGTGCTTGGGACCGAAGTGCGGGATGAAGGCGGGCCCGACGATCTGCCGGCCTCGAGGACGGGCAGCGTAAGGAGGTCAAAGCGCCAATTAAAAGCTTAATCAGCAGCCGGATGGCTTGTTGATAAGTTTGTGACCGTAAACGGGACCACCGCGATCCCTTCGCGGAGCCGCACGCGCGGTGCTACGTTCGAACACGCGTAGCGTAGCAGTAAGGAGGCGGCGCTGGGTGCTGCGTTCGAGTCCCGGCTGTGGGGGACGCGTGGGCACAAAGCCCTGGGATCGCGTGGAAAAGCAGCAGAGAGGAGGGAAGGGCCTTCGCTCTGCAAATAAATCAAAACTGTAATAACTTAAAAAGCACCCAAGATGAAACAGCCTGAGCTTGAGAACCAGCTGGATGCTTCTTCTAAAACTGCATCTCGTCAGGAATTGCTCTGAGCCAGCATGGCAACACCGCAGCGACCTAACGGCCACCCCGTGCAGCCTGAGTTAGGGCCCTGCTCACGGGAAAGCATTTCCCACCTCCCTAACCGCTCTCTGACCACTCTGCACAAAGGAACGCCGAGGTTCTGGGTAGCTTTCCCTATTTGACCTTTGGGTTTTGTCCCCCTGGCAGCAATCCCCTCCCTCCCATTCCCTGCGAGCCCAGCTGCGTCAGGCCGTGAAGGGCAGGGCTCCTGTGCCGCAGGCGGAAGCCTGCTCTCACCTTCCTCCTACTGATGCAAATACAGCATACTTATGTCAGCTAAAGCCTGCAGTGCTTGAAAGGAGATATTCGTAAGAAAACAGAAACACGGTGCCCCAAAGCCTCCCTGTAAGCACTCAGCAGAGCTCATTTCCAACCACATCAAAAGATTTCAGTCTCCCAAGCAGGCTGTTGGATTCCTAACAGGCACCTTTTCTGGACTACTCTCCCACCTAATTTAAAAACTGACTGTAAAATACTAAATGCTTTAAACAAAGCTTAAGCAAAAGCAAACGTGAAATAATCTTGTTCCAACATCCAACATGTACCAAGGCTCATTTTCTCATCAAATTATTAGTGAGGTTAAAAAAGGCACAGAATGCAGCAGCACCAAGCGAGAACTCAAGGAATATTGTGGTCCTTTAAGGAACAGAGAAACAGCACAGAGCCCAGATAATCTTCCTACAGTTATTTGGCAAATATGCCTGAGCTGCCAGTTCTATTTGGAGCAATAACATCTACAGAAATTTCTATTCCTTTTTAAAGATGACAGCAAAATTTTATCACTGGAAAGCAAAACGTGCTGGTCAGATCACGTACAAACATGTTCTGGTTGTTGCAATAGGGTGAGTGCTGTTCTCCATAAGCCCTGATAACAGAAGGAACTCAGGCACTCCAGGGAAATCTGGGTAGCTGCTGTAAATCCCACTCTGATGTACTCGCTGTGGGGGGCTGTCAGCTGCAGGGAGCAATAAAGAGCACACACACACTGCACCAGGAAGGCTGGACACAACATGTCAGTTTATTAACCAAAAGTGAAGCCGAACCCCAGAGTGGTTTAACTTTTTAAAACCATATGTTTATATGGCAGATACTTTTTTTTTTTTTCCCACGTTAACACTGTACTGCAAGAATCAAATTTTGCAGCTGTTCACCCTTTGAGAATCAAATACTAAGTGTAAAATGAATAAGGGTCCCTCGAATCAATTAAAAACATATTTAACTCAAAAGAACAGACCAATTTTAAGAACTGTCTTATGAAATTCTCCCAAGTGAAAGACTTTCAAAGCACTTGGAGCCTTGAGGTAGCAACTTTATGCAGAATTTAATTCCCCTCCTGCCCCACAAAGCAGAGGAAAATTAGTAACGCAT
Source organism: Lagopus leucura (assembly GCF_019238085.1). Lineage (NCBI taxonomy): Eukaryota > Metazoa > Chordata > Aves > Galliformes > Phasianidae > Lagopus > Lagopus leucura. Next base: position 132,231 of record NW_024962279.1, on the reverse strand, counting down.
TATTAGCTCCAGCCAGCTAAGCGGAGTTGAGTGTTCTCTTATGAGGTTAGCAACTTTCTCTTCCACCTTGGAACAGCAGTGTAGTGCTGCAGACATCAGGAGAAAATCCACAAGGAAGGCCTCTTGAAATAAAATATCTGGTTTGAAGGAAGTGAAATGATCAGCAATAACCGTAACAACAAAAATTATCTGGAGTGAAAAGAAACGCGAAGTGTTTGTATTTTGGCAAGACTAGTTTACAAATACACATCGAGAACAAGAGTCCATCTTCAGCCAATGGAAAAGAAAGACTGGAAGTGACATTCAAAGGGATTTCTTTTTTGCCCTCTGTGCAAAATTGCACATTGTTTTGTTTTGCCTTTTTAGAAGAGAGCACTCTTGCCCCCCCTTTTTTAAACATTGTGAAACGTGTGCAGTTACATTAAATAGAAGTGGAAATGCCAGGATATTCGGCCACTGAAAGCTCCCCTCACTGCCTTCACAACAATCACAAGCAGGGAATCAAACTGTTTCCCTCCAAGTCTCAAAGACACTATCCTTTATACCCACTTTGCTGCTGAGTTCTTTGATTAAAAACTAGACCTCTCTCCACTGTAAATTTCAGGGTGTCCACAGCAGATTTACTGTTCAACTGAGCTGTAACAACAGCAACAAAAACAGCAGTGTGCATTCTCCTCGTCTGTGAGGAACAGTCCTAGTGAAAAGGAATAAGCTGAGATGCAATAATGCAGGCAGAGCTCTGCAACCAGGCACTTCACTCCCCAGTCACACTGTCATTGCCAGCGTGTTTTCTGACCTTGCTCACTGCTGTGCCGTGTGGCTAACCAGGCAGCGTCCAGCATCTCACTGCAAGCTTTGGATGCTACCTTCATGCTTCAAGATGGCACAGAACATGATGGTTAAAGCAGACTAATCATGCACACTGCAAACTACAACGCTGTGCACCTTCTTAAGGTGGGCGAGAAGGACGAGCCTCCTGATAGACTCACTCTCCTTCAGCTCAAGGATTGAGTCAGGTTGCCTCTTTACACTACAGAAAGAGGTCATCCTGGATGCAGGATGGTATTTGCCCTATTTGCTTTTGCTTCAGGGAGTCTAGAGAAAAACAGAACTTCAAATTCTTGTTCTTGGATCCCAATCTTCTGATTTTCTGTTCTCATCTTCTCCTTTGACTTCCAGAAGCCATGAAATCCTCCCTTCCAGGTAGAACTTACAAATCTAACATCAATCTGTGCATTCTGTTATGTTTCAAAACAATTGCCAATGTTTGCATGTGCTGAGGAACAAAATCTTGTCCTGCAGAGAGAACCAAGGGCTGCAAGAAACAGAATCCATCTGAGAGACAGCTCAACCTTCCAGGTCCCTCTGAATAGGGGATATTCTGCCTGGGAGCAACAAAGGCCCAACTGACAATTATTCACAGCAAGTCTCTCTTTAGCTCACAGGACAGCTTAGGCAGCACTTAACTCATACTGGTTTGCAGACCAGTTTATGTCTGGGTTGCAGGACAGTCTAAGTTGGCTTCTGTCTTGGAACCCAAACCATCCTGAACTTTAAAATATCAAAGACTGTTTTCACTCTTTTGTTTGTTCTTTAAAAAAATTAATAATAATCCATAATTAAAAGAAGGATATTGTCTTTGGTGTTAAGCCTCAGAAGCATGACAGCATGAATGAAGTACCTGCTGCTTCTTTGGCTGTAATTTATCACACAAAAAAAGAGAGAAAAACTAGCCCAGGAAAGCAAAGGAAATTCACTGCTCTAAAATACATGCAGTTAAAACAGCTGCTACACATTACAACCAGGACTTTAATACTACGGAAACACCCCGTTCAGTGGTGCCCATTACATATCACTTGCATTTTAGAAAAATATTACTCCAATGACAGTAACTGGACAAGAGTCAAACTTATCAAGTTGCCATCTTACTTATATTGCAGGAACTGGGAGGACTTCATCTATTTAGGAGAAAGAAAGTCACCCAGTAATCAACTTAAAGTTGCAGAGTTTTCTGTGCCTTAAAGAAAATATCCACCATTGTAACAACTAGAAGCAGAAATTCAATATTAGCATCCTTCTCCTCTTGCTCAAACGGCTGTGAATCAAGCCAGCACATTGTTACACCAGCATCCACAATTAAAATATCATAATCCACATAAAACACCATTAAGTTTTTATCACGAGCTGCAAAACATAAATTCAAAGGGTCACAGATGAACTACCTACAAATTTCATATCTTTATCCTGGGTTCCATCAGAAAAGGGGTGGCCAGCAGGTAACTGGGAGGGAGGTAACTGTCCCTCTCTACTCTGCTCTTGTGAGGCCCCATCCGGAGCACTGCATCCAGATCGGGGGCTCCCAATGCAAGAAGGACAGAGAGCTGTTGGAGAGGGTCCAGAGAAGGCCACAAAGATGATCAGGGGGCTGGAGGTCCTGCCCTACAAAGACAGGTGAGGGAGCTGGGCTTGTTCAGCCTGGAGAAAAGAAGGCTGCAGGGTGAGCTCAGTGCAGCCTTTCAGTACCTACAGGGAGCCTACAAACAGGAGGGGAATCAACTCTTTGAAAGGGTTGATAACTGCAGGACAAGGGGAAATGGTTTTAAGTTGAAGGAGGGAAGATTTAGGTTGGGTATCAGGGGGAAGTTCTTTACAGAGAGAGTGGTGAGGTGCTGGAACAGCTGCCCAGAGAGGCTGTGGATGCCCCGTCCATCCCTGGAGGTGTTCAAGGCCAGGTTGGATGGGGCCCTGGGCAGCCTGGTCTAAAATGGGGAGGTTGGTGGCCCTGCATGTGGCAGGGGGTTGGAGATTCACGATCCTTGAGGTCCCTTCCAACCCTGGCCATTCTGTGATTCTATATAAATATTCTTTTCACACCATAAAAATGTCCTTCTTATCATCTGATTCGTATTTATATGGTGCTCTGATAAAATCTCAGCAGAATTAAGTTCATTAAAGCTGTGGAAACACTCTACCTACTAAATGCTGCAAATTTAACAGGTATTTTAGATAAACATAATTAGCTTAGTTATCACTTAACCCAAAAGATTCCTCAAATACACCAATTGTCTAGTTAGCAAAGACAAATGCTGACAACTTTTGAAAGGCTTATGAAATCAGTGGCATTTGAAAGCATTCAAGTGTCTAATTAAGTTAAAATACTGTGACATTGGAAGGAGGGAGCTCCTGTAGATAAATACAGAAGTAGTCTTCCTTTAAATTACAAAATGTTCATTCTTAAAAAGCTTTAAAATTGAGTCAGACAACAGCACCCTGGCAAACTTGTAGTATAAAGGATCTCTGTAAATGAAAGAAGGTCATCTATTGTGATTTTGACACCATATACATATGTATATATAGTGTCAGAAACATGGAGCAAATCTGGGGAGAAGACAACTATGACACCTTCAAGCCATACGGTCTGAATCACTGCACTTTTTTGGGAAGCATGAAGTAATTTTCTTTGCTGCTCAGAAAACACTTAAATTTAGCAATGCTTCATTTTCTGCATTTTGTTGCTAATCAGATTCTCACCTGTGTCCCCAGCTCAGTTTACTTGGTTTAATGAAGTACCTGCAGTTTTCAACAGGTGGAAGAAAGTTTCAGTGCCACCGTACTAACTGGCTCCATTGATATTTTAATGTCAAATCCAGCTGCTACAATTAAAAGCAAATTTGGGTAATTGAAGTGTTAGAAAGATAATAAACCTATCAAAGGCTTGTATTCCACAGGTTGCCTCTGAGGAACAGGCAACCTCCTGCCACAAAATTTGATCTGAAAATTTATCCCAACAGGAACACCAGAAGGAAGGAGGCTTCTGTATCTTGCACACTTTGGGTGTTGCATCAGGCACTTGAACTGCTGGACAGATGCCATTCTGAACCAAGTAAGAGAACTCAAAGTTAGAACCATTTTTAATCTAGGTCTAATAATGAAGTATCAGCAGCAAAGTGGAGGCAGGGAGTGAGCAATCCATCTGTGCCGAGACTTGCTTATGGTTTCTAAAATGCCCAAGAAGACAGCAGCATTAACTGTTCCGTAGTGTCCATTTTCCTTGTGAGTTGTGTTGCTGATAGGAGGCTTTTTTGTGTCTTGAACTAAGAAGGCACTGAGGTACCCTGTGCCTAATTCCCTGGATCCAACAGGTCCATGCTTGAGCCAAACATTGCCACCAGCTGCTCCTCATAATGCGTTATATTCCTCTTCATAATGTCCATGCAGGGTCCAAGCAACCTCTCAAATGCTTGCACATCCATGACTGCAGAGAAGTAAAAATATGATTGTCAAGTAGAGTCCTTTTGGATAAAACAATCTACTTTTTGAAGCTGAAGCACAGAACTTCAATATAACCCATTTGGTTTTGAGGCTTCAATGGATGCTGATCTCCTTCTGTACTATCGCTTGGAGGAACAAGCTTAACACACACCTCATCTCAGAAGTCAAACACACACCGTGCAGGCATTAACAGATCACCTGGAAGCTGTGACAAGCAAGCTAGATAAGAGGCTAATGCTTAAGTCTGGAGTCTTGGTGCAAATTCTCCTTTTCAAAGAGCACAGAACACACACACAGGAAAACCAACCTGCTATGCAGTTATCCCCACCCATCTGAAACTAGATGTCTGAGCAGAAAAGCAGTGGTGCTTCTCAAATTTCAGCACAGTCATCCACTTCAAGCTATGCACTTAGCTTCTAGAATCTGACCACCTGGTGCCAAAAGGCTGCCAGACTTTGAATAGTTTCTCAGTTAGGGGTAGTTCACAAAACAATAAAAGACCAGAAACAGGTAACTAGATACACACAGAGAACATTTGCTTACCTAAACATTTGACCTCTCCAACAGCATAGGCAGAGGCTGCCCTGGGCTTGTTGGTAACAAGTGCAAGCTCTCCAAAATACTGCCCTCTGTGACACCGGGCAATCTCTACTTCTTGGTTAGCTTCCTTACTCATCATAGTCTGCAAAACAGTACATTTTAATTACTCTCATACAGTTACGTCTTTGTACAAGGTTCAAGTTAATCCCAGATAGACTGCACATGTGCAGCTGCCCATTGGTTTACAGCTTGCAAACTAGCAGCTCTTAAATCACGCCCTGTAATGTTATAACGCCTTGACAGCACGTTCAACTGCATGTTTGGTTAAGTGTATGCTGGCCAATAAGTTTTGATGTATTCACTGTTGCAAAGTTGGGAACTGCTACACAGCCTAACACAGCTACAAAGTTTTGTCATAGATAAGACTTCATCCCAAAGGACTGCTTCAGACTGTATAGGAATCTATTCAGATGCTAATGGATACTGGAGTTAACACATCCCAGCTTTTTCTTCCTTGCAGTTTGCTACAATCCTACAAGAAAGTTTCATTTTGACCCTTAAGGCCAGAGAGAGTACAAGAGGTCAGTGTGCAGAGTAGACAGAAGAAACAAACCTTCCAACATTGGCAAACTGACTCCTGCCCACTTCAGAACAGGTATGGGGATGTAAAACACATTGCAGTTGTGACGATGACCAAGTACTTAAAATGATGTCTCAAAGTCAGTCAAGTTAGGCTTCTGCACACCGCAGTTAGCCAATGATTTAAGCCAATCAAATCAGGGATTAATTTAAAATCTAATCACCCAGTTCAAACTCACCTTGCTTTTAATCATGATTTTTACTTCACCAGATTCTACAATATAAAAGCAATCTGCTTTATCGCCCTGTGAAGAAAAGGTAAAAAATACGTATATATTTTTAGTTTATTATGGAAGTATTTATGAATGGTATTATTCATTCTGAACTGGGCTTTGTGCAAGCCATCAACGTGAGGAATTACATAACAGTTGTGAAAATAAAGTGAAAAAAGAATAAAGCATTCAATGGCATTACACTATTTAAGGAAAATAAATCACATCAGGAAAGTGGGAGAAAGTAGAAATTGTAGCCATTTAGAATCAAGTTCCAAAACGATACAGGAACGTGTACTAAGAACTTCTGTTTTAGTTCCACTCATCTGTTTCCAAGAAGCCCCATGGAGTTACAGAAGAATTAGGCTCTTATCTGTGGTTCTTTCTGAACAGTGCTGAGTACTGAAGTACGAAGTTGCTCGCTTCCTGTTGCCAGCTATCACAAACTGCTGCACTCAGCGCGCTTCTTCACAACGCACTGTGCTCAGTACTTCTAAACTGGAATCAAACTGAGTAGACTTCATGGGGACTTCACGTAACACCAGCAGAATGGTTTAAAGCACCAGTAGTATGATTTAAAGCTACTGCTTTCAGTCACACTGCCCTAACTGACAGATCAAATTCCAGAAAGATAATTAAAATGTAACATTATCCATGAGAGAAAAAGGATTCATGCTCCTGGTGCAGTCGCTGTAGTACAAGAGCTATCACCATCATTTCCAAGCACGAAATTTCATCATCTCCAGCAATGTGCAATAATCACCCAGATCAATCCAGAATATCAATCCTACTTGTAATTTTCCTTACATGTAATTACATCCTTATCCTTAATTCGGCTGTTACAGATTGAAACCAACCCTGTAACCGGATCACTGACTGCACAGCTTCTGAGAAAGCTTTGATTCTGCTGACAGCCCAGGTTTCTCAGGCTCTTAAGCAACAAGATTTTCAGCTTACACAACTGAGTCTTTCTGGAAAGAAGTGATTTGGCTGTATTTTGTTATCAGCAAATCTTGTTTTCTTGTATTGTATTAGCTGATTTCAAGTTATTAAGATTAACTATTCAAGACACTATGAAGGATTCAGATTCTGTTTACAAAACAGGGAGACCTGTGACCACACAGCCTACCATTCCAGGTAAGCCAAGCACTTCCTTGCATTAACCCCTGCTTAAAATAGAGCACTTTCTCAAAATAAATATACAAAGCTACCCCCCAGCTGAGATTGATGCAGAATTCTTGTGTTTCATCTGTAAAAATACTCCGAGAAGTTAGTTCTGTCACAGGAAAAAAAGAAAAAAACTTCAGATTGAATTTGTCCAGCCTTATGTTTCAATCTGGCCTTGATCTACCACAGCAGACATTACAGTTGACTGAAGTCTGACTATTGCTAACACTAAAATACTCTTTTTAAAGGCATCTGGAAAAATAGCTTTTTAATTAAGTGACAGTTCTTTGACAGTACAGTTAACTGACTTGATATCAACTAACAAAATATCCCTATTGAGCTTGTTTAGCTCTGTGCAAATCACAGTCCTGTTGAATTGCTTGATTTTCTTGTTTATTCAGACCCAGAAATTGGAGATGCTCTGGATGTGGTTTGGGATTCCCTATTTAATCTGGTTACAGGTGCCTACAAGAACTGCACCTCAGGACTTTCATGAAAAATTGCAACGAGAGACTCATAATTTCAGCTTCTTAAGGCTCCTTCCTCTTGAAGCCTTGCAAAGACCATTTATAAAAAAACAAATGGTCAAGAGAAGGGATTACCCAGAAGCTAAAGCAGTAGAATAAATATGTAACAAAATATGTGCTGGTCCTTCCCCATGTAGTCAAAAACTGCTTAAACAAATTGAAAGTATTAAAAGAACAAGTGATGCCAACTTGATCCAATTAACATGATTCTGTGAGTAAATTCCACACAGGAACAAAAACAAAGAGGGGAGAAGGACAGGTGGGAATTTATGCTCCAAGTACCTGAGAAATGATACGTTCCCCATCCTGATACACTTTCTCTCCTATAACGTCCACAATTTTCATTCGTTCTGATGCCTGCAATGAAGAGGAAAATCAAGCACAATTACCTGCTATAATTAATTTCATAACTCAGAAATTAAGCGCTCGCTCAACAGAAACCTGCTGAATCTGGCTACTGAAAAATGCAGCCCCACACGACTTCATAAACTGCAGCACAACTTTCAAGACTACCAATGATCAATGAAAAACATTTTCATTTTCTAGTGCCCACACCTGAAGTTAAAAATGGCTGATTTGGCTGCTTTAAGCACAGAAAAAAATCACGTCCTGTGAGATTCAGCTGAAATCTGAAGAAAGCCCTTCAAAAAATCCCAAGTACTTCCCAAGAAGCCTCAATGAAAAATACTAATTCATTTTCAAAATATTTTCATTGCTACGCACTTGAATGTCTTTGGTTGGTTGGAGTTTTTTGTGTGTTTATTTTGGTTGGTTATTTTTCATCTTAAAGCTCACTGCTAGATTAGCAAGAGGGGATATGAGAAAGACACTGGATCTAAAAATTGTAAGCAAGCACTGCAACAGGATGCCCTGCAGCAAGGTCAAGAGGCACCAAAGTGACACGCAGTGAAATGTGCTTTGGCCTTCACACACAGGAAGGGAGGAAGGACAGTTAAACTTATCTCCAGTGTTTCCTGCTGCCCATCCAGCACATCACAAAACAAGTTTAATGGTTCAAAGCAACGTAAAAATACGTTAAGAAAGGAAGAAAATCCTAAACAGTTAAAATGAATACCTCAACACATGATTCATTTTTAATCTATTCATTTCACAAATGCACCTCCATCTAGCCCATGTTTGAGAAACTGTTAATTACAATCCACGCATGATTCAGCTGCAGTGTGTCATGCAAAAAGGCAGCCAGTGCTAATGAGATTTTTCTCTTTTTTGAATCCTTAAACTTTCATGAGTCATCTAGGGCTCAGAAAAAAATCTCACTGATGAAACTAGTTTAAGCCAGTCACTGAGGGACATGTTGTGTAATTCACCCCTTCCACAGCTATCAGCATAGGTCCAAACTAATATATTCTGGAAGCCACTATTTACACTTATGATGCTTTGCAATCTTGTAATCTTCTCTCAAGAAGATTGAGAACTATTCCCAAGTGCTAAAGATTAAAGCTGAAAAATAGAACAAGGAATCAAAGAAAAATATAAGTTATGGCATAAGGCAAAGGCAGACACATAACAATGTTCCATGCAGTCTGGCATGCCTCCAAAGCCTTTCTGAAAATACAGGCTGAATCAATAGCTTAGAAGTGACAATTTACACATCATTCCTAAAATCATGCACCACACAACCAATACAACATGTGCTTGCTCTGCCCGCTTATTTTTTTTCCTGGGCAGCAGTGCTTCCTTTAGCTTATTCTTAGCTTACAAGAGGTAAGATAAAGCAAGATCTGCTGAGGGAAACACCTTTGAAATTTAAAATCATTCACAGTTGATGAAAATCAAATATTCCAGAGACCGTATCATTACTTCAGAAACACCCTCAAACAGAACCAAAACCCTGAACTTTTATCCCTTTAATACCTCTTCTCTACCTGCTGTATGTTTTAAAGCCTTTGCAAAGACTGAGATAAGAATTGCCTACTGTGAACGGTGGATATGAAAAACATGTTGGACAACTTCAACAGTACAAATGCAGCTGGACACCAAATAGGATACTCAAGCAGCTCTTAAAAACATGCAAGCAGAAAATGACACAGATTTCTGATAACAGTATAAACCAGGTGGGGAGCTAACAGAAAACTTTGGTGCAAATGTCTCTGAGAGACTTTACCTCCAAGGACTTGAGAAGGGGTACAGACTCAATAAATAACTCGTACGTCTTCCTCTTCTTTGCATTGTTTTTCAATATAATTCTTCTGAATGTCACTCGATCCTGCAAGAAACAGCACAAATTGATTATTCCGCCTAGCTAAAGTGCTTACTGATTAAAGAACCTTTATCTAACATCTGAAAAAATGAATATCTAATATTTGCAAGAGAATTTAGATACAAGAAGTCAGTTATTAAAAGGTATGACATCACAACAGTGATCTTAACTGGCCTCATGACAGTATTTCCTGTAAATACCAAACTGAAAAACAGGGAGCTCTAAGACAAACTTGGTCCTTCTCAGATAGCCATTTAAGAATTCCAGTTTTACTCTCATACTGTTTTCCAGAGCTGAGTCTGTGAGGTTGGTTGGTTTTTTTTTTGGTTGGTTTTTATTCCATCTTTTACATTTTCACATACAACGAAGAAGTTATGCTCTTCTTGCAACTCCTAATAAGGCAACTGCAGAATCAAGTCTGAACTGGGTTTTTCTCAAATCACAGATTCAGATTCAAGTAGATCAGCAAGCAGAACATCAAACAGCACCAGCCTTGATTCTCCCCCCACTTTTAAGGATAAGAGGCAGCTTTTTGCAGAGAATGGCTATTTCTGCACTTCCACGTGTCCACAGGTACCATAGCAACTTCCTGATGCAAAAGCGTTTGGAGTTTGTTTGTTTTTGAAGCCCAAATTTTGGTCAAGCTCACTCCACCACCCACCCGACTTCCCTCCAGGCACCAAGCCGTGCCGTGCAGGCTGTGCGGCCAGCAGGCGGCAGCACGCACCCGAGGGAAGGCCAGGCTGCCTGCAACATCTGGCCGAGCACCTGCAGCAGCAGACATGTTTGCGAGTTTATTGTTAGAGATCTTAACGGAACGCTTGTTATTTGCACACAGAAAGCTGCTGTAGAACGTTGATAAGAAGGGCCACGAGAGAGTTGGGCATAAACACTGCATGCAGGCGAAGGGGAAGGGGTCACCCCCCACCAGTCATTAACATTTGTGTAACAGTAATGTTCGTGGCCCTTACACAAGGTGAGCCTAAGCGAAAACAATCAAGACAAACAATCAGAAGAAAGGAACATTGTCAGGGGAAAAAAAGTATAAGACAGTGAGCAGCAATAACTGAAATCCCTGAGAGCCACTGCTCTGGATCTCATTGTCTGAAAACATCAACTGCTACTTGAGGCAGAGAGGTTGTGAGGTGAAGAGGTGTGTTCAGGTAAGAGAAGGGTTTTAGGGAATGCAGGCTACACTTACTTGGAAAGAAAACAACGACCGACACTGGTGATACAGTGGAATAAATAAGTTGAAGTGACAGATGAAAGGAAGAATAGCATTACTGTTAAGCAAAAGGACCAGAAGAGGATAAAGCCAGAAGGAATGGGTGGGTTTTGTTTTGTTTCCACTCTGAAGAAATTTTTCAGTGCTAGAAGTCTCTTCAAAAGCACACACGTGGAAGAGGAGAGAGGTGCAGAAGCGACCATGGGGATTGGAAAAGCATAAGAAAAAAAATTGGAATTCCTTTGTTTGGAGGCACAGAGCAGTGATGGAAAAGTACACGATTGTGAGGTTTTCCCCCGATACAGGCAGTAGCAAATGGTGAGGGGACACTTTTGTGCTCCATATGAGACCCACGTTTGATTGCTTTGTGCCTGCGCCTTCCAGGCTCCTCTTGGCCTAAGCCTGCACTGCAGGAGGAGTAACCCGCACTTGCTGACTGGCAGATTACCCGTAAGTTTAACAGTGACTTTTACAGACTAATAAAAATGTTTAAATTACATTGTGCACAAAATATTACAATTAAATACGTCAACAACAGAGCAAGCAGAAGATGTAACCAGTTTTAGGCGTGAAAATGCAACATTAGTTCACAAAATATCCATGGGGCTAGATCACTACCAAGGTCCCCTTTCAACTACATCTCATTAATTACGTGAACATAATCAGAGAAATAAAAGAACTCCATTTGTGCAGAACAAAGAATATCTCCTCCTTTTCTTCTTTTTGTAAGTGGACTTGGTACACAGCTGTTACGTTCAAGAAATTAGATCCTCACAGATTTCTGGTTAGCGACCAACATCTTTTCCTTCACCTCACGAAGAAGTCAAAACTCAGTTCTTTCAGCAAGCACAGATTGCTGTGTGTAGCAGCTCATCAGTTGTGTAATCAAGGTCCCAACACACACCAACCCCAGTGATAGTTGCCGAGGAGCCCAGAGATACACAGAGAACACAACACTTCTGGTTTCAAAGGCTTCTCCAATCACACAATCTGCTCATTACGTGAGCCTCACAGATGAGTAAGAGAGCACTATGAAAAATAACCTTATCCAAATGGCACAGTGAAAAGAACTAAAATAGGAAACTAATGTTACAGCTTCACATTCAACACCGCTGGACTGGAGACAAAGCAGCACCACCACTTAGCTTGGTATTTCATTTGACCTGAGAACCTCTTCCAGGGTAACACAGAGACCAGGAACATCATAACCATTTATTCTGAGTGAAAACAAAGCTTTGGGCAGTTTTCCTACTCTTCATGTTACTGGCATGCTCAAGAAGATATTTAACACTGTTCATATCCATATAAAAGCAGACAGAAGGGTAGGAGGTTGAGCTGAAAATAATGTTATTTGGATATTGTTTGTATATTACCTCCTTCCCACCTCTACAAAATATATGCATTAATACCTCCACCATTCTCTGGTTGTTTTTTTCCTTAACAAAAGCCCTGATTACAAAAATGCAAAACAAGAGACAGATAAAACTAGCAATACAGTATTTACAGACAAGTTATTCTAGAGAAGAGGCCAACAGTGCACAATGGATCCTTCTATGCTATAAGGTAAGATAAGAAACCATGATAAAAAATGCTATTAGTGCAAAGAGTCACATGGAGAGAAGCACCTGGACACGGTGAGTTAGTATTTCAAACAGTAGGCAAATGAGAGCAACTTCCTTTCCTTACCAGTCCCCAAAGGGCTCCTTCTGTTGTGGCAACAATGGTGGCAGCTCTAGGAGTATTGTACATCAACGCCAGTTCCCCAAAACTGCCATGGTTATCATAGCGGCCCACACAGCGCGCCTGGTTGTCTTTTGCTACAACAATATCATACAGTCCCCTGGAAAACAATGGAATAGGTGCTTTTCATTACACAACATTCCAGTACAGGTGACGAAACAATTTTTGCTGTTACAGAAATAGTCTATTCGCACTAGCTTTAAATGAAAGCTGCTGGGCTGGAAAGGTCTCCTCACCCTGTTCTCTAAGAGGCAACGCTTCCAACTTATAATAAAGTTAAAGGAATAAGTAGCCCAAAATTTACTCAGAATCAAGACTAATCTAATGAAGATGGAGGTGCAAGCTCAAGGCATGAATGTGGCTCTAACTGTACCACAACTGTATACAAAGACACAGGCTGTGTAGAGGTAGCCCTTAAGATGCCACACAGGTGCCTTTAACACCCTCAGGTCAGTCTTGCCTCCAGGGCTTAAAAAAAAACTTTAAAAATAGCTCAACCAGGCTCAGTTGACTCTGGCCTATGGCACCTAAGATCACTCAAGTATTAGACAACAAACTATAAGCTTTACAAAATATATTATATCCTGGTAAGAGGCTGGTAAAGAACACTTCAAGCAGCTGAGTGCACATGTAACTTTCCCCAGAAAGTGACACCTCTGTTGGAAGGAATGGTTTTATCTCCCAGAACATCATTAGGCACCTAAGAAAGAAAAAAAAATCAATGGGAATGGCAGCAGGTGAAACTTTTCATAGTAAACAAGCATGGGAACAGTCACTCTAGTGAGATCTACATCACATTAACAGCAGAAGGGCATTCAGTATTACTGATGGACAACCCTGGGTTTATTTCTTCTCTGAATACCGCATTCAGAAGAAAAGAAGTTCTACGGGAAGCTTTATGACAGTCCCACTTGTAGGAGATTCCACAGAGCAGACATTAATTCCATCAGCCATGCAATTAGAAAGCATCAAAACAAGGAAGCTCTTGGATCAATACTAGCTGAGCCAGATTCGGACTTATTAGAAGATCCAAGAAGGTCCCTATTTGTCACCCAGAAAGCTGAAGAAAGAAGCTGTGCACATGAAGACTGCCTAGCAGCAGATGCTTTGTACACACTCTACTGCTTAATCACACCTAGCAGACAGGGAAACAACCAGCAGCATTACTAATAAGAAACTACTGAAATATGGACTACCATTCCTGGAAAGCTCCACTAATTCTTGTAATAGATTCAGTATTCATTTAGTCATTTTCAGAGAGGCATAAAGAACAAGAGCCTTCAGAGGTACTTTTGACCTAGACGAGCCATTTGGAAAACTTCCAGTGAAATGCAACAACTTTTTCCCATCCTTCCAGTCTGAATGTCACTTAGCAGTGCCATTTATTTCTAAATAACTACGGCCATGTAACCTTTATCCTAGCATTCAGCTGCCTGCAGCCCAGGGACCAAAGGGGTGAGGCACCACTGAGTGACCTTGGTTCAGCCTTACTGAGAAAACTGTTGCTGAGCTATGAGATAGTGAACTAAAACCCTGCAAGATAAGAATGACAACACAGGCCAAAGCAACATTGTTGAGATGGTAATCATTTGCAGCTCAAGGACTCACAAAAAAAATACCCACATGAAAAAATACAAAACTCCTGCAAGAAAAAAAAATAAAAACAGGAAAGGGCAACCTGGCACAACCAAGAGGCAGAGGCCAATGCTGCCTTCTCCTGACTGATGACTGCCTTGCCAGCAGAGACTCATCAGGTGTCTCCTCTGCAGCAGAGGACACCAGCACAAGGTACTTCTCCTAACTCCCCCTGGTCTTGATTATCTCTAGAGGTCCCTTCCAACCCCTATAACTCTGTGATTCCCTGCAGAATGCACTGAATGGCTGCTGGATCCTCACGTTGACCAATCTGCCAGTGTTGAAAGAGGCTCAGGAAAAAGCAGACTGGTACAGCTGGGTTAGAAACAGAAGACTTTGGAAGAACAGCCCACACCAAGAGGCCTATTTCTCTATGCAGAGAAGAAGCTACGGAGTTACATCCACAACAGAAAGTAACGGTTCACTCACACAGAAAGAAAAATCCTCAGGGATATTTAGGCATTAATGGCTTATCTTAGAATAATAACATGTGCCTACTGATGCCTTGAAAGAGCCAAAGTCCTCTGAATTTGCACTTGAAGACAAGTGGGAATACCACAGCTTTCAATAAGCACCAGCATCTCTCTATTATTTCGCAGGAAAAAATGAGGAGCTGGGGGTAGAGAAGCAGGACTGGAAGGGAGGAGGACAGAGAGCTGATAACCTTTGAATTCTTTGTAATAACAGAACAGCCAGTGTAAGAGTTGCAGCTGAGTTGGTATTTGACAGCAAAGGCCAGTACAGTTTATTGCTAAACACCACCAAGTTTAACTTCCCTCATTTATAGCCATTTTTTCCACATACTTTTGGCAACATATTTACATTTGTGGTATATTATAGCTTAAAGACAATAAACCTAGAAGATTGAAATCTTCCAACAACTGTTCCAAAAGAAAGCATTTTGGAATAGCATTATATCTGTAGAAAAGACTGTAAACACCTAATATCAAATTAAGGTTACACTTTACATTTTTTTTAATGTTAAAACTTATAACAGGAGGAACATTTTAGTAAGCAACAGGTTAAGAGCCTTACAGAAACAAATTAACGTGGATCCAAGTGGCCTCTGGTATCTAACACTTTTAAGAGGCTCCCAAACATGAGCATAAATTTCCTCAGGATTAGGAAGCCCTGTTCTGTATGCACATCATCACACTGTCTTAAATAACTGCTTTAAAACAATATAATATTAATGGTCTTATTCAGTGATAAGGATGATGACACACTGACTCAAAAAGAAAGCAGGTAGGTCTATTCCAATATTTAACATTCATCCATAATACTGTGGCTAATGTTACACTTTAACAGAAGGAAATAAATGCATGTCCTTAACTCTACTCCAAATATGGTGATTAGAAGTAATATAAGACGGAATTTCTCCCTAAAGCTCCTGTTGGGGAGAAAGACACTCAAAGCTGTGATGCACATATGTACACATACACACACACAGTGCACTTTTTTGTGCATATCTGTGATCTACAAAACTATCAAATGTATGTACTCAGTGCAACATATTGCAAAATGGTACCTAAACTGCAAATACAAAGCAAATGACCAATAGAAGCAAAGAACCACAAACATCTTTCAAGTCAACCGCCAAAACTAATTGAAGGGAAGGTAAGTTATTCCACGGTAGCCACCACTTTATGTGCTCATGGAAGACCTTTCCTCTACCCCTCCCTCATCCCATGTTTTTTCTTCCTTTTGCTGCCTTCTTTCTTCAGGTAAAAAAGAACAACCTAGTTTAGAGACAGCATATAACGTGGCTGGTTTTAATCCATGCACATGCTGATTGGCACGAAAGTTAAACCGAACAGATTACACGAAAGTTAATGCTGCATCCCTTCCCTTAGGGAAAGTGATATTTGAGTTTTTATACAGTGACAAAGAATGTGTTAAAATCTGCCAAGTTTGCAAGGTGCACCTCTGTGAAATCTGATTATCCCTGGCAAAAGATCCAAAAGTCAGCGGGGACCTAAAGGGGAAAGAAAATTGAAAGACAAAAGGAAGCAGCAATGATTGCAAGCAATACGCTTCTTTCCAGCCCTGCCATTTCTCAGAAACTAAAAGAAACGTATTTTGTATCTCAAAGGCACAGCTGCTTACTGCTCAATGACATAGAAGTTGTCTCCATCATCCCCTTGATCAATCACATGTTCATGAGGTTTCACCTTCCTCTCAAACATGGCATCAAGGACTTGAGAAAGCTGCTCCTATAAAACAAATGAGTAAGAAAAACAAAAGGCAAATTCACTTGACTTGATCTGGATAGTGAACTGTAACACGCATTGCACTGCACTATTTTTACTGTACACAAATGAAAGTAATTTCAATAACAATTTTTGATTTTTACCTTTAAGTACCTCACTTTGTTTAAAGCTTATCAGTGTAAGTTCAGTAATGAATACAAAATGATACTTCCACTACAGAAGGGCTATCATCTCAAATGCATGTTCAAATTGCTTAATGCACACTATGGCAGTGCAAAAGCACACATGTATAGCAAGATCTCACCTGGGATAATCATAGAACCATAGAATCGTTTGAGTTGGAAGGTACCCTTAAAGGCCATCTGCTCCAACCCCCCTGCAATGAAAAGGGACACCCACAGCTCCATCAGGTGCTCAGAGCCCTCCAGCCTGACCTTGGCTGCCTCCAGGGATGGGGCACCACCACCTCTCTGGGCAACGAGAGCCTCACTGCCCTTAGCATAAAGAACTTTTTCCTTATAGCCAATCTACATCCCCTCTTTTAGTTTGAAACCATTTCCCCTTGTCATGACACAACAGATCTTGGTAAAGGCTTTGTCTCCTTTCTAACCTCTCACACCTTTGCTGCAATATCTGCTTGCTGATTTCTACCAGCAGTACACATTTCATTATACGTATGCCTAAAGACCACGCAAACTGAGTTTCTCTGCTGAGCCATGACTGAACTTTTGTAGGCAGCACAGCCGAGGAAGTTGTGAAAGTCAAAGCCCACAGACAGACAGCACCAACCATACATGATACTGCTTCTAGCACTCCTGCAAACATAGGCCATCTAGGCTTGGCTCTGGATGGCTTTGGCTCTATATCAAATATATTGCTGTTTTTCATGGAATTTTATTATCACATTTTTAAGAACTCCCCTGATACTTAAACTAAACCAGAATTATTGCCTGAAAGCAGTTTGTTGTAACCATTATATACCTATAAACCTATAAATTATAAACCCTAAAAAAAAAAAAACTTTCCAAAAAAAAAAAAAACACAGAAACTCAGCCGTGTTTTATTTGGAGGATAAACAGGCAAAGACTTGTATCAAGGAAATGAAACAGTGAGCCCTTCTGTTAATAAGGGACTAAGCTGTCAGATTCCTGAACTGTAAGGCTTTGTTGGTTTAAAGACAAGTACTAAGGATGCTCAGGGGCGTTCCTGGTAAGAACAACAATAGTTATTCTCATCAGTAAGAAATTCAGTCACAACTCAAATTCCACAAACTTATATAAGATGCTGTGGAGCAAACACATGCTATTTCATTCAGAGCTTTTAACAGCCTATTTTCTACACCCCCTGCACTTCAGGTTGAAACATAAATCAGGTGTATCATTGGGCATGACCAAAACTTCTATCTATATTATCACAGAGTTAAACCCTGATATTACTCCAAAACTCAACATGAATCTTGCTAGAAATTATCCACTGGACACTGGCTCCTTTGTATTTAATATCAAGTATTACAACAGCTACTCATGCAAGGGGGGGCATTTAACATTAAGGGTAGTTGAGTCTCTGGACCTAAATTTAACACAGTTCACCTAAACGCAACCAGCACAAAAGGGATGAATTTGGCCAAGACATTGAAGTCACATCAACACATTTAATCCAAGAGGGGTTTTACAGGTTTTGTTGGTTTTTTTGTTGTTTTGTTTATTAAGAAGTTTTACATCACACTCCTTGGAAGCTCTGAAGCAAAAGAACAGATTTGGGGCCCCAGTTTGGAAGCATTCCTCACAATTATTAAAGGATGTCACACAGTGAGCAAAAGCAGCCACCACGCATTTCACTATTCAGTAGATTCTGTGTGGCCAACCTTGCGAAGGAATCATTGTCTTACAGCTACATGGAGGATGTTTAAAAGAAATTATCAGGATGAGGGGCAAGTCTCCTACCCCATTTGTACTCAATACTAGAAAAACTCTTCCCTCTCTGCTAAGTGCCCTTTGTCATACTGTAATTAATGTATGCAATGCAGTCATCTTTTTCACCACATGCTATCTCAAAGCTTGAGCCTTTAACAGCTGCAGTTAAGATTATTTCCATTGCTTCTCTTCACAGTTGCTTAGAAAGCCTTTCTCAGAAAGCAGTATTTTTCTAATCCCATTTTCTAGGCTCAAACTTGTTTTTTTGAAGTTATCTTTGAATGTGAACTGGCTATTAATTACTGCTTCTGGGTCATTCTACTCCCAGCAGTCTGAATGGTGGTCACATTTTGTACATACTCCTTGAGCTGAATGTTTTCAAATGTTTCATTTTTTACAGCAACCAAGAATTGGGAGAAATTCCTAATTTTCAAGGAAAGCTGAGCAGTAGTTCTGCAGCCATGAAGTACACACTCCCATACCTCAGGAAAGGCTCTGATTCTAACCATGAAGCTGCAGGTACCATTGCTGGTGTTACAGCTTTCATTATTTCTCTTAAATTTTATGATGCCAGAATAGAGATTCGACCTGTAGAGGAGACATCAGCTCCATAAGGATGGAAACAAAGCCAGATATAAGAAGCACTTATTTTATGGTCTTCTGGAGGCTGGATGTAACGAACCCCAAAGGTCCTTTCCTGAACTGTCCAACAATCCTATCGTATCCTATATCCTAACACATCCTGAACTATCCTATGAAAGCCAATTAAGATTTCTCAGTGCCAGCAAGAGATATTCATCACTAAAACTTAACACTGAAGCAAAGAGCAAGGAACTTCAGCAATAAGTCTGTAAGATGAGCAGGAACAAAGACAATCCGAAAACATTACTTTTAGATTCACTTACAGAAATGTTACTGACACATTGCAAATAATAAAAGAGTGCAGCAATCTGAAATTGAGCAAATGTAGACAGTGATGGCAACTGGCAGCCTGACCTGCTTATTTGTATTCCTCATTCACAAAGCAAAAACAGTGCCTAGACTGTTAGATCAAACTAATCAAAACAGCAATTCATGTTCAGATTTCCTTAAACTAATATTACCTGATCTAGATTTTTGAAGAGCAGGATATCTTTGCATGCCTCCTGCAGTCTGCATCGCTGTTCATCTGTTTTTGGATGAACTATCTTTAAAACAAAGTAAAAATAAATAAATGAACTGTCACAACAGCAAAGAAATATAATTACAAATTAAATCCTTCACTTCAGAACGAAAACACAAAGACAATTTCAGGTATCATTGTATACAGTTCCTTTTTGTTGTCTGCACAAGCAGTATTTACATACAAATATATAATGCAAGGCAAGGTGAAAGAAAATGAAAGTAAAACTCTTAAGAGATATATTATGCTGACAATTAGCACGTGCAAAATAAGAAAGACAAGAAAAAGATGCCTTTCCTTTTCCTTCCCTTCTAACCCAGCCACAGATACAGTCACAGCTTGGGAACCTAAATGAAAAAGTCAGGTTTTCTTTCTAAACTCTGCCTATATTAGTTCCAATACCCTCACTGTCGGCAATTCAGAGAACTTATTGAAAGTATGAGACAAGTCTCTCTGGCCCCCTAATAACAGAATATATCTAAGAAACATTTTTCTCCACCAAAAAAACATATCTCACGAAAGAGATTTATTGACACTTCTTCTCAGTTACAATTCCTTCATCAGGTTTATGTGCTTTTGGTGGAATTATGACAAAGGGTTCTGAAAAACAGCAATGATGGCAGGCTTTTCTAAAAGCCCCTTGTCCAAATTGGAGTTGTACCTTTTTTTTTTAAAAAAAAAAAAAAAGAAAACTTGTTTGTACAGGATGGAATAAATGTAGCCTCGTTTAAAAAAAAATAACTGGATGGCCACATACACCCTGTTGTTGTTATTTTTTCTTCTTGTAGAATCTCATGAATCAATTATATTTCTTTGTAGAAGAAATTAGATTAGACCTAGATTTTCATAGCAGAATTGTAAGCATCTCTGAGTTGGAATCTGGAAATGCACCAGCAGTCCCTAGAGAAAAACCCTGACCCTCACCAGCCAGGCTACAGGATTTCCTCACAGAAAACATCTCTGAAGCAATACAATAACAGTATCTGGGCCTGAAATTCCTAGAAATTCCCAACTTCCAAATCTTACAGAACAACAGGTGGCCAGCATCTCAAAACATTTCAACAAAGTATTTCTTCTACCCAGGGTGAACTGCTCTGACAAGAAAGGCGGTGCAAAGCATGTGTGGAATTTTAAGCAGCCACAAAAGAACAGCTGTCCTTGGGCTTAACTAATTCCCCACAACAGCACTAGTGCTTTAGGAATTGCCTCAACAAATATTCAGAATAACAAAGAAAGGAAAAGGCCACAACTTTCAGAGATGGTAGACATAAGCAGAGCTCTCATGTTCTCTGAAATAAAACCATATTAAAGCAACGATGACTAAGTAACTGCATGGGACAAAGTGGCACTGAGTTTCAGAGCAACACCGCTTCCTCAGAGACAGCAGAGCTCACAGCCTCTCTGAAAGAAATGCACAAGTGGTGAGGAGAAATGTGACTCACAGACATCTGCCTGTCAAACCACAGAGAGGGCCATGCATGATGCAATTCATTCATTCTTACCCTCTGCTCCGTGTCTTCTTCCTCTTCATCCGGATTGAAAGCTTCAGCACAGACTGGAAAAAGGTGCAAAGCAGCGAAAGAATATCAGAGAAATCAAGTTGAAATTAATTTCCCCCAGATTTATTACCTGCATTTTCCCCACAGGAAAAAGATCCACTTTTTTCTTATGCTGTAGTAGTGTCAGAGACTTAAATCCTATCTGTTCTCAGAGCAGGCACACCATGGCCGTTCTCAAATTCTCACATTAGAGGTCAGTAACTTGCCCTAGAAGACAACACTGCCTGCTGAGTACTGCAATACATGCACACAAGTTTCCTTTCCACCCTTACTGAAGCATAAAAAAAATAATCACTATTCAGATTAATTTATAGACATACTCATCAAAAAAGCAGGGTAAAAAGCACTGCAGCTACATTGCCCCATGCTCTGCAGAACAAAGCAGGTACCAAAACAGACAAAAAGAAGTGCAAGGAGGCATGTAGCACTCTACCTCAAGTCAATTTGCAATTATCTGCTCTTTTTTAATGCAGAAAAATCATATTTACACAAATTAATCTGGTAAATGACTGCAGCTTGACTACAGTATATTCTGTGACTATGAAAAATAGAGGTTAGTTCACTCCTCCCATATGATCCTGTATCTCACTACGTTTGAATCAACAGAATATCAAATTGATAGGAAAAGGACAATGAAAAACACAGTGATTTTTTTTTAAAGGCTGAGAAATTTGTGTAAATCCCAGTGCTTAGGAACAAGGCTCTTGCAAACCAGCCACTGTAAGTGCAGTAGGAACCACCCACTGTGTAACACCAGCCACTGTGGGAGATGCAGTGATAATGACAAGCTTCTAAAATGTCTAATTAATTTTGTCCATTTCTGGTACTTCAGAAAAGGCTCATCTTCACAGTTGTTACACAGTTCTGCAATATCAAACACATTCTCCTTTGGCCAACAAAAGCTGAGTCCAGATTTTGTCCTTAACTCATGGGCATTTGCTGTTCTTAGGCGTCAAGGTGAACCCTCCACTCTTACTACCTGCAGAGATAAAGTGAGAGTCTTCTTTCTCATCCGTCCTGCTCTTGCTCTAATAAGGACAGCCTCACTTCTGAGGCCACACAGTGCTCGTACAATTTTACAAGGAAACACCGACAGCATTTTTCTTTTTGCTGTACCCAGCATCCCGACAAGACCGAACTCCTGGCAGAATGCCCCGGAGCTCACTGCAGTGACAGGAAACAGCTGAATGGACTTAGAAAGCACAAAGATAAGTCGACTGGAAAAGAAAAAAAGAAGGCTTCAAATTCAGCAACTTGCAAATAATTTGAAAACCTATACGAAACTACTGACGTCATCATCATGCTTTAAAAGAAGGCTGCAAGGTTAGCATAATTTGCTAGAAAAGACCTGTACCTTTTAGGCAGCAAAATTAAAAAAAAAAAAAAGCAAGTCTTTTCTAGCAAATTACATTTTGATTCCTGTCTTTTTCCTGGATACAAACAGACTGGAATACAATACAAGCACTGCATTTATTGCACCACAATGTAAAACCCCAATTATGTAATCATTAGCTATGTTAAGAGCACTTATGTTCATACAATAAACCCATTTTCTGTGCTCAAACAGCCCCGTTTCTCTGTCCTTCTGATTGTAAAGAACTCCTGTAACTATCCCATGGAAGTTAATTTCAGGGCTCCCAAAAGTGAGCAGTTTGCAAATGGCAGCAGACAGCCTAGGTGGAAAGCTATTTGATCTTCTACCTCGGCTGAGCAAAAATATACTTGCTCTATCATTATCTGCATGTGTCTGAATTAACACTTTAACTACTGCAGTATCCCAGTGAAACAGGTGCTCACAGACAAGCTCGAAGCATTAGAAGCAGTAGTATCTTCTCAGACTCACTAAGGCACCAACTGGAAGGACCTCTTTCTGAAGGTCACCCAGCCCAAACCAGCCCTACAGGGGAGCTACCTTCAATGCCAGACCAGGGCTGACCTGGGAACCTCCCGGCTACAAATCCCACAGCTCACTGGCTTCCCAGTTGCAGCACAGCAATGCTCTCCTAGGCAAAAAGCTTTTCTTAATGTGCAACCTAATTCTCACAAATCTCTTGAAATAAGTGATGTCTGAACTCGCACCTTTCCTATGTAAGACTTTTCAGCACAGCTCTGCCCTTGAGCAAATGCTAAGTATGAATGTGATTCCAACAGCACAACTGCATCAGCACATATGCACTTCATGCAGATAAGTATCTTCCCAAAACTACCCACAGAATTCTAACAGCTTTGAAACAGAATAAAAGTTTTCAATTTTCAGAAGCATTAAAGATATATATATATATATCTTTTTTTTTTATCAAGCTTTTATCCTAACATTTACATTTTTTTCTCTCTTTGCTTGTGCAGCTTCTACAGCTAGTTTAGCTTTCTCCTCATACAGCACCTTCTTTGGCTTTCAAGAAGGCACATCTGTTAACACTGCTGAAGGCTCAGATCTATATTCTGTTATGCAGGTGACAGCATCTGAAAGCAAGAACGATCTTTCTGGCTGCAGCAGCGATGTTAGCTGTGAATGGCAGAGGTGGGGGGAAACAAGAGGCAGAGAATTAAAAGTTGCAAGAGAAGGTTGCCAGTAGAAACACTTTGCTCATGCAAGCATGAATCAATCCCAAGATACCATTCTGCGAAGGATGTTTTGTCAAGATCAAAGTCCTTACACTCCATGCAAATTTCAGAATACTTCAGCTCTCATAAGCAAAGTGTTTGTGTGAAATGCATGCCGCCCTCACAGCTGGGGCATTGCTGTTACTCCTTTGTACTTATTAAATCATAGAATGGCTTGGGTTGGAAGGGACTCCAAGGATCATCAAGTTCCAACCCCCCCCGGCCACAGGCAGGGCCACCAACCTTAGGATGCATTACTTCCAGTCAGTCTGACAAGATCCATCACTAAAAACCCACCCAGAGCAGCACACACAGAGCAACTTTTCCAGCTACTCACTGAGATCAGTAATCTCACACGATGTTTCAGGCTGTGTTCTTTGCTTCAGAGCCTGGCAAAGCTCCAACCATTTCTGTCCCCCAGGGGCTGATGTACAACCCCTCCTGTGAGGACACACAGCTGGAGAGATGACCACTTCCAGGGCTTCTCACTGCTCCTTCACAGCTGAGCTGCTAAAGCAGGCACTTCCAAAATGACATAGCAGAGATGAACTACAGAAGCTTACACAGCACCTGCACAAGGGTCTTCAACAGCACTCAGTACGATTTGCTGTACTTAGGGAAACAAATTAAAAGTTCCCCCTCGCTTTTGTTTCTGTATAGATCAGAATTTTTTGGCTCAGGAATCACACTTTACTTCCCGAGTTACAGATCTCACCATGTCACAGACAACTACAGATCCATCCCGAATGCTCCAGGAGCCAAAGCCAAGACACAACTTGGAGTGCCTGGGATGCGAAGAGCCAACTCCCCCTCAGATGTGTCAGATCCCGACACAAACTATCCAAACACAGCACTATCTGCATGACCATGTATGTCAAATGAATTGCACAACATTTTTATTTGAGGGATATTTAGAAATAATTTAGATAGCAAAGGAAAAAAAAATCATTTTTCAGTTCTGGAGAGAACTTACTGTACAATTATAAAAGTAAAATAAAATCTACTCAGTTCTTCGCAGGCAGAATTCTATTTCTTTCAAGACACAAAATACAGTTAATCTAAGGGAAAAGAAGGTAAAAATGTTTATCTGGCTCCACCAAAACATTGCTTAATTCCGTAATCCAACTTGAAAATACCCATTCCCACTACGGACATTTAATGTGTGGGTTTTGTTTATTTCTTTTTTCCTTCATAGGAAATCCAAGATGCTAAGTGCAGGCAGTGTAATAAGCTCTTTAAAATGAAAACATCTATTTCATATACACATTTGTTCTACATATTCTGAATGAGATTTTCAAATATTTCTCCTAAATTCATCTGGATCAATAAACATCTGTTTTTAACTTCTTATCTACAAGGCTTTACCATCAGATCAGACACTGATCTGCTTTGGACCTGACAGCTAACAAGTGAGTCCGCATGAAAAACAGCAAAAAGCCTTCTATCACTGCAACGACGGAAAAAGAAGAAAGTTTTTCACGTGGCAGCATCAAAGGAGCTCACAGCTCTGACACAGGAACAACCCAACCCAAAACATTACCCCTTAGATCCTAAACAGCGAAACTGTTCCTTCTGTTTCCTTTAATACATTTGAACAAAATCCCAGAAGGGCAGCAGAGCATTTCAGACTTCAGCACTGTGTGTGGTGCAGTGCAAGAATCTCAAAAGCAGCACACTTCATTCTTGCAAGTTAAGAAATCAGAAGGCTGAAATGGATAAACACTCTGCTGACCTCGTTCAGGCCTTCTAAGAGCCTTACCGATGAGATAGTCACCCATAAAAAAGGCCTCCTGGAAAACATGATGCTACTACTATTTCAGAGCACCCAGCTTCACAATTGTGCAAGTAAGCCTTCTGCTCTCATGATCTTCCCTGTTTTAGCCAGTTACACATATTTTACCTCATTTCTGAGTGCTTTACTTGA
Organism: Lagopus leucura; assembly: GCF_019238085.1. Lineage (NCBI taxonomy): Eukaryota > Metazoa > Chordata > Aves > Galliformes > Phasianidae > Lagopus > Lagopus leucura. The sequence goes on along the minus strand of NW_024962279.1, from coordinate 106,681 downwards.
TGCAGGGAAAACAAGAAGCTAAACACCAGAAATGCCTATGGGCCCAATAGACACTACAATACTTCATATTTCAGTTAAAAACTGAACATGGAGATTGTTCATTTTACATTTAGGTTACATTAAAACACTACAAGTTCTAAGAAACAGCTCAAGTACATCCCTCAAAAACAATTAAATGTGCATCATACAGGCCTTCAGTTGCAAGGAGTAGATAGGAGAGAATTTAGCCGAGGAATAGAACAGAAGTGCTTTTCCATTCTAGAAATAAGAGCTTCCCTTTCAACTTCCAGACCAAGGCCCTTTTCTGGTTTTATACTTGCAGTCCTGATACACGAACTGCTAAGTCTGCAATGAGGCACTTAATATTTTAAAAGAAACAGCAGGATCTTAGGTAAAGTGCACTGAAGTGCTGCATGTTAGAGGAGAGCAGATATTCAGCAGTGAAAATTACTCCCATCTTTCAGCACCTGTTGTGACAGAGAAATGATGTCAGTGTCAGAAGGCATTTCAGAAATGAATGGCTTAGCAACTTCAAAATGATTTTTAAGGATTTGAAGACAACGTCCAAATAGATGAAAATCCCATTACCCTTAAAGGAATAAGGATGGCCTTGCTCACCTGTAAAGATGCAAACAACCTAAAATGCACACGGTTTGACACAAAAGAACCATGTGCAGTTATGATGGGGAAGCTCCCAGGTCCCCGTGCTTTGTGGTGTCCGCACCCTGTCCAAGTAAGCATGCAAAGCAGAGAATCAACCGTTCAACCCACTGAGGGGAAAAAAAAACCCACACCAAAACCTACAGAACAGCAGCTACTGTCACCATGGAGCAGCTCTTGTGATTGCTAGTAATTGGGAATGCACAGCTATGTGACGTGATGCAATTCCCTTTAGGATGAGCCAACTCCCAACCTTAGGGGCTCGCTGAACAAATGGATTTCATTTACAGGAAATCCACAGTTGAGCTACTCTGGCAGAAGGCTAAAGCAAGGCAGAACTTCGTCAGTGAAAAGCTGCACACTTCATTTATAAGCAATTAGTTCTGTCTTTTTACAACACAGATTAGCGAATTTAAGACTTAACTCCATTCTGTACCAAAATCCAGAGGTATGGGAAACATCCACACCAACACCAACTCTGATCTGAATTAGCTAAGTGCTTCAGGCAGCCAAATACCTACGCGTAAGCAATCTCCCACAGTCATGTCTCCATTTCTTAAGACTCTCTTTACATGAAACCGCTACAAAAGCTGTCATGGGACTTCCAGACTGGGACTGGCTTTAAGCACAGCATATTCCCTGTGGTTTTCAGCGTGCTCACCTCTGAAGCTCTGCATTATTTCGAGTACGTTCAGTCTCACTGAGGTCTTCTGGAGCTAAAAAATTGACAGAGAGGCTTCTGAAAACACAGAGAACGCTCTTTCAGATTTCTGTCAGATACAGTGCTGTTTGATTTATTAACAAGAACGAGAATCACATTGAACTCCTGAGGCCACCCCAAATATACACATCACAGCATCATGTTTTGCACTACGAATAAAACTCCCTTTGTGTGACATGCATTTTGACATTTTCTCCAGCATTCTGCTTCCCTTTTACTGCGCACAACAAGACTATGTGGGAATACTTCAATTTGGGCTTTAAATCAAATGATAAAACACAACTTTTGTGTTCTACAGAAAAGAAAAGCAACCTCTATAGAATCTCCACATGATCTCTATTACAACCCATCAAAAGAGTGACAATGGAGTCACACAGAATTCAGCTGAAGGCTGAGATTTTCAGAAGTACTTCTATATTTCAGTATACAGACTAACATTTAAGTAACCTTTCATTGAAAGATACAGAATAGGATTTACATATGTGCTTAATGACATTTAATGTAACAGAATTCATCATCTACACTTTTTGCCACCTGAATACTTCTGAGAAATGAATCCTTGGTTAATTAAACTGCTTATTAAATGTGCATAGTTATGAAAATCTCTGGACTAATAAAAAGGACTAATTTGAGTTAAAATATATGGCTGCAGAAGGACCAACAAAAATCACTATGCAACACTCTGAGAATGAACAGTTATTTAGAAGGATTTAACAAAAAAAAAAAAACTGAATGGAATCCACTCTGTTGCAGCACTGCTTACTCACTTATACCTGAATTGTGGAGATCGGGTGAGATCAGGTGCAACCAGATACTGCACTTAGACCTTAAATATGGAAGCTCATTAGGTGTTGTATTCCTTTGTGTCATTAAAAAATATCTAGAAAACCACAACCAAAGTTACTCACAGCAGTGTGAGATCCAAGCAATTGTGAAGTCACAACTGCTAATTTCCAAAAATAAGCTTCTCATTACTCACTCAATGCCAATTACATGCCAAGAATTCTTAAACAAGTCCCAATATTGCAAACAGAAAACAGGCTTTCTTTTTTTTTTTTTAATGTGGAACAACTAATGATTCAAGCACTTTCTTACATGAGAGCACCCACACAATTTATCACCACTTTCATCTGTCATCCCACACACTTGGCTTTTGCTCATATCAACATTTTTCAAAATGAATTATTTTCACTCTAGTTATGATACCAGTTCTGCAACCATTAGGGCTAACAAAAAAAACAAACCATGAAACAGGTATCAGGCTGTCAAAGCAGGAAAGCTGTCCATGGCATTTGCAAAACAAAGAAAAGAAAAAGCAAACTGAAAGACTTCTGAGTTGAAAAATTCATCACCTGCCTCAAAACCTTTCAGCAGAAATCATTATGCTATTAAGTTTGTAATATGGTGAAAAGTCAATACAGGAATTTGAACCAGAATGTGATTTTCAAATCATGCTCTGATAACGAGTAGTCAGGAAGCAGAAAGCAAAGAGAAAGTTAGCCACACTTGCATCCTCCCTTGATGATATGAGGTGGTGAGATTTTACCACTGACGTAGGAGATAGCATCCTACAAGAAAAAAATACAGCAAATAAAATAAAAGGTGTTTCCTCTTGTTTTCTTGCTTCACTGCTGCTATTTAGACATTCTTGTTGTTTGCTGTTGTTTTTGTGGGGTTTTCTGTTTGTTTTTTAAACAGGATCCCTAAACTGCTTTGTTTTGTTTTAATTGAATACTAACATAATGCATGGCAATAATTAATATAAGAGCTTTCCTAGAAAATGGTTTTTAGAGCTGTCATTTTAAAAGGATAAAAGTTACTCAGAACATTTTACTATGCATAATATTATCATATCCTGACATCTCAGCTTGCCAGGGTGTGAAGGAAATGCTGTAACTCATTGCAAAGCTCAGAGAGATAGCAGACTTGAATAAGGTATCTAGTGCACGAGATGACTGCTCAGCTTTCGTAGCAGACTGAAAAATGAAGAGAATCGAAGGAAGTCTCCCATTGTCAAAATGGAGAAGAAATGATGAGATTGAAGCATCAGCAGCATGTAGGTCTCTTAGGAAAGTTCACCTTGTGAGGAACAGAAGTCAAGAACTGTCACAGGGCATCAATTCCCACAACTGACAGATAAAATTCTAAAGCTACACCCTGTGAAAACACCATGTCAAAATGTTACATGAAGATAAAAAATCCCTATCATCGTCTCATGTTGCTAGAAAGAAGCAAAAGAGAAATTTCAAATACTCATTCCAAATGCAATACTTGGTGGGCATATGGGGCAATCCTAAGGTCACTGCCAGATTCTGTGAATATTAATAACTAATATTGAGCGACAGCTGCTTATACAATTATCACACTGATAAAGATATTTATACAAGAATTATTGTAGATAATTTGTATCACAAAGTGCAGTAATTCCAAGTGTTCAACACAGAAAATCTTTATTCATTTCTAAGCACTTTGCTATGGTTCTCAGCAATAATCCTGTTTCCTTCACAGTAAGACCAAAAAAGGCACTTGAATCCAGGAACTGCATCAGGCAGCGCAAATTTTTTCAAATGAAAGGAAATGGAATTTAGATATCTCTGGACAGGGAAATGAAAGAAACAGTAATGCACATATACATACACACTTGTACTTGCTGAAACGTGCTCTGACTGCTCATAAAAAGAAGATGAAGCTGAAAAAAAGACTTCACACTGATTAAAAGCAGAACTAAGATTCTATTTCATCATTTCTTTATCGTGAAAGCAGTTGGAGTGGGCCAAGTTGCAGAGTCAGAATGCCCTGCAATCACACAGTGACAAGCTGTGACCTTGAGACAGCAGCACAACCTGAGCTTTGCTCAAGAAATGACCAATGCTGCTGTGCCCTTCTGTTAAAACTCCAGCTCACTCTGAAATACCGCCATGTAATTCAAAAGGGATGTTTCAATGAGAAAGAGGCAATTTCAGTTTCTAGCAAACCTCATAGAAATAAAAACAAAAAACGTACCAAAAAGGAATTTAAACATGCTTCATGAACACCAAATGCAGACTTAAAATCACAAAATCTATTCGAAATTAGAAAATTTTTGAGCTGAAACTGTGTTAGAGGAATTCTACAAACAGCACAAACTGAAGGCTGCAGGTTTTTGGACTGACCACAGAGCACAAGCAGGTACTTTCCTCCCTTAATGAGGCTAAGCACATGCTCATGAGGACTGAACAGCCTTCTCTGCTTAGTGCAGACTGTTCCCATGCTCAGTGTTTCTCAACTTATTTCTCTCTTTAAAAGGCAGCAAGTACACAGATAAGAGCAGGAAGAAGAAGGGAGCCTGGGCACAGCACCAAGAAACAACATCTGCTCAGAGATCTTCAAAAGCCACCTGGACACGGCCCTGGGCAGCCTGTTCTGAGTGACCTTGCTCCAGCAGAGGCTTGCTGGACCAGGTGACCTCTAGAGCTCCCTTTCAACCTAATTCTGTGAAACAGTAACAGCCCCATTCAAAACTTTTCCTCAGCATCAACGATGGCGAATTTTCCCAAAAATCTTGTCAACAACATTTTTTTTTTAATATTGAAAAACTAGTATAACCTAAGAAAACATAACTCTCTCCTGTTCCATAGAATCCCAAGAGAATGAAGATGGTCCAGTCCAATCTTGCCACTCAAACTAGGGTCCACTAAAATGGTTGCTCAGGACTGGACCCACGTGGCTTCCGAGCATCTCCAAGGATGGGAACTCCACGATCTGCATGGGAAGCCTGCTGCTTGTTCACCCACACAAAGCCTCCCAATGCTTTCTGAAGCTGCACATCAGGAAGGACCTCTCCTGAGCCTGGAGGAGCTTGAAACAGTAAGATGCTAAGATATGACGCTTATTAGAAGGGAACAAATGAAATTCTGTCATTGCTCTTCAGCACGAAACATTCAGAACCTTAAAAGCAGGCACTCCTCCTTAGGAGAAACACTGCACTTTATTTTTTTTTAAAGTAAACCATGAATTTCCTAACTTGGTTTCACAAATCTCCGATTTTTTATTGGCCATACACAGTAAAACAGGACTCAGTAACTCTTAAACAGAATTATCCTTCCTAAACATAAACATTTATACAGCAGTTTTATCTTCACAAAGGGCTTAGCACACAATTCCACAGACAGCAAATTTGATCCTCCCCACTTCCCTGAGACTCTGCCGCCCCTGCTGAAGCACCAGCCAAAGCAACTCCTGGCCATTTCTATTACATTTTATATTAGCATGAAGATGGTTACAGATCCTGACAGTCACTTTGTTTTGTTGGCACAAGACCAGGGAAAGAACCAGATCCCCTAGATTATACAATTTAATTATTCTACATAATTCTTGAATGTGAAAACTACAATCTCATCCCAATCCCATGCAGACTGGAAGTAGATTGAGGAGGGAATACATGCATATGCAATAGAAACAAACTACAGCAGGTCACTTGGATAGAATGAAATCAGAGAAAACAGATGAAAAATCTGTCACAGGTCTACAGTATGGGTGTCATTTTGTCAGATTTTTTTTTTTATATCCTGTGAGGAAGTCAGCAAGCCTGCTGGAGAGTGGGTGTTCTGTGGAATGGCTCTAAGGTGTCCAGAAATGGCAATACACAAATCTAGCAAAATAGTTTACCTTTTTGAAAAATGTTAAAACTAAAAGAGGAGGAGAAACTGCCCAACTGAGACTGAAGTAGGCGTGATTCTCTCTTCCTTTCAAAACACAGCTAACTTTCATTCATATATTGTTAGCAGCAAATTCTCCTCAATTTCATGTATCAATTAGTAGGACTACTATCATACATAACATAGAGTAGGACTAATCACAGCGCTCTCTTCCCTTCAATTACCCCTTGTGAAAGGAGGGATCACTGGTGTCTCCCACCTTCCACACCCGGCCTGCAGTCACTAACCAAAGGCCAGGCTACACACCAGCATCCTCTGCAGCCTCCTTCACCACAGACTGGGACCTCACTAACAAAAAAAATGAGAGGCACCCCTATGCTTGGAAAAAGATCAAGAAACGTAATCATGCAAGAATGAATTTCAACACAATCCAGCTCTTAGCAGCAGGAATTGGTATGGCTCTCAGGCTGACCAAACCAAGCCCAGGCAGACTGAGTCAGTGGACAACTAGAGCAATATGAGTTACTCATACCAGCAAAAGGCTGAGACTTGGCTAATTCACTTACAGCAGCAGCGAGTGTTATAGTGGGTAATTAGCACCACAGCCTTTTGCAACCCACAGATCTTAAAATTAGGGATGGTGGTGATGGTTGGTTGTTGCTTTGTTTTTTAATTTCTACAAAGGCACTGACTATTATTTTCTAAATAGAGGATTGTTTTAATCAAGTCAGTCAACTAGCTTGTATCCAAATTAGTACTGCAGACACATTGCTTGTGGTCTGAGTGCCTGCCACAGCACCTCAATGTCATGTGGCCAAACACACTATACACAAGTAACAAAGCTGTTATATCAGCTCTGGGAGAACACTGAGCTCTCATTTCTTTCTCCCTCCTAGCACTTCCTGGAAAGGCTGTTTCTCTGCAGAGCAGCACTGCTTTACCACTGCACATCTCTGAATTGCACCAACGTGATTAGATAAGCTCCCTTTTCCCAGCATGACCCTCCTGCACAGCCCATGGAGTTTTTTCATCCCTCAGCCAGGGCCACCTGCTCTGCAGGTTGTGCCTCTGGCCAGCACACAGAGCTGCTCTTCTTTGGTCAAGAAGCAACTGGGATTCCCTGCAGAGCCTTTTCAGCTGCCAAAGCACCTGGAAGAGTTTAATGCCAAGCAAGTTACCACTCTCTCCCTCCACACTGGCCTAGGCGATACATAACTAGCAACAATAGCAGAAACAGCGAGTGCAAGTAAGCAGAACCATTTCCATCAATCAATCTGCATGGTCTCAGCACTACAGGATGGGAAAGAAACAACAGCACGTGCAACTGATTTATCATATATGGGATACGAAAGCAATATCACTTTTGGTTAATGATTTAAAAAGATACAGAGAAATAAAATTCACTGTTCTTTTGGAGAAAAGTCACAGTAATTTTTAAGTGTAAAAGGTTTGCCTGACCTTCCAAATAGCTTACCCTTTCTCAAGCAGTTTTATTAACCCTGATGTTCTAGAAGTATTTTACTAAGTATTGCATAAGCCAGAATTGAGTAAACTCATCTACTCAAAGTGTTCAAAACAAGCACTAATAAACCTCCTGACCAAATGCCACCCGTGTGGAAAGCAGAATTTGTATTTTAAGTCTTCAAGAATGACAGCTATGTGTTAACAATAATTAAAGCACCATTTGCCAGTGGTGCCAGTCAAGCACCTGAAGAACTCCTGGTTTAGATCATTAAAAACTAAACACCTAAGTGAAAATTCACTAATTAGCAACGTTTTTTCCTTACTGAAGCTTCTCTGCAGTTTGAAAAAATCAATACAAGCTGGCTTTAAAGCTCTGCTACATGTATCAAAGCACAAAACTACAAGCACAATTCCTTATCTGTATTTCCACAGCTGTTTCCAGTTTGGGCAACAGGAATAAATAAGTCCATCTTCCACAGTTTTACATACCCTTGGAATCTGCATTAGTAGCCCAGGTAACCACAGGCATTTGGTATCTTTAGGCAGCTAATCGTAGCTGTCTAGTGTTACTCACTCCCAATTTCAAACAAAGTAGTCTAAAAGAGAATCTGTAACTACTGCATACATGTTGAAGATATTTTATGTGAAATAAAAATAACAATCAGCATGTAAATAAAACAGCAATAAAGAGAAAAGATCGCTTTAAATATCTTTCTTTCAGTCAAATAAACATTTCAGAACTTTGTCAGAGACATAAAATTCTTAATAAGAAACCATACCTGATACTCTTCTGTTGTATCGGTTAATGACTGGAGCTGCAAAATAAGCAAAACAAAATTACAAATGCTATTTAAGAATTCAAAGTCATCATCTTGAAAAATCATAGTACATTTTTACTACAGAAATCCCATACAAATATTTCTTAAAAACAAATAAAAATGCTTTAATGTAAAGCTTTCGTCCACCTACTTGCCAACAAGTACACATTTAGCTGAAATACCTTCCAATCGCTGATGGAACTAGACCATCTTTAAGTTCTCTTCCAACCCAACCCATCCATGGTTCTAAGACAAGAGAAATACTAATTCCAAAACAAGATATCATATTCATGGTAAAAACACCTCATCTAGGTCATAATCATTACAGTTAAGTGATTAATGAGTCTCACCTCCTGATGTGAATACTTTTAGCCCAAAGTTTTCCACTCAAATTCAGTTTGCCACAAGTAATGACTAATCTGACATGAAATGCACCACGACATTTCATTGCAGCAATGCAAAAACTAAGATCATGAATAAACATCTGTTGAGGCCTAAGCTTATGGAAGCATGTAAGGTACAATTTATCCCTGCTGACTAGCAAAAACAAAACCAAATTACATCACATAAAAAACAGAATCCAATTGCCTTCAGAAGCTGTAACATATAAATGAGTTTCCTGACTGTTGATTAAATCCCTTGAACGAGATTTGTTAGGCTCGACTGATTCAGGCACAAGTATCTTTCTTTTCCACCCTTTGACCACACACTTCTTACTCACGTCTAAGAGCATGTAACATTGAAAAGAACGACAGTTACAGAAAGCTCTGACATACTTTGGGTTCCACAGAAAAGCACTTTCCAGAGACTGCAGCTTCTTTCAGAACACTGGTTATTTTATCTCACAGCAGGGATTAGTGCCATCCACACAGCACCAAGTGCTCCACTGTGTTGAAAACGAGCAAAAAAACATCACCTTTTAAGGACAGTAAGGAGTGCTATTATTCTGCCTCCACAAAGCACTTAAGATTAAATTGATAGTTTGCTTCTCCTCACACTTGTGACAGTTTTAACACGTATAAACTTTCGGGATCACTTTTATACGTTGTCAGACGATGCCTATTCCTATGCTAAGGAGCTAAAACATGACATTTCCTACTTCTGAAGATTACCTTTTCTTTTATTCTGGCTTACCAGGGAAAAGCTCTGTCTATGACTACTCCCAGTGTTGCACAGACAGCACATGGCCGCTCCCATGGAGCAATCTGCCTGCACTGAGGGCTGCTGAGAGCACGGCTCACGATGGTCCCACCGCAGCAACACTGGGCTGCAAGCAGACACCACTGAATTAGATGGGGCAGCAGGGACCAACACATCACAGCCCAGCCTACACGGATATAGTTCCCACACAAAACAGAAAAGGGCATCTAATTTAAAGCACAGCTCATTAGGTTAAAGCACACTGATAGGTTACAGCTGTAACCTCTGGTACCAAGGCAGCCTGCAGAGCAGGCATCTTCCTACACTCCGACACAGAATCCAAGGCACCAGCCCTCAGTAAAGCCCCTGCCTACAACAAAAACAAAAAAATGCCACTTCAAAAACAAAAAAACAATTCATCCTATTTGTATCCACATTTAGAATACCCAACAGCACGCCAGGGCTGTGCTCAGGTCAGTTACACGTTAATTGAAGGAATCAGAACAGTAATAAAAAGGTTGCTATGAGGACTGTATTATAACTCTCTCTAGGTCCAAACCCCATGCAGCAGCATTAAAGCTCAGCATCACAGAATCACCACACATCTCCTATCTTTGGCACAGGGCTCATTTCTGTTTGTGCTGTGGCAGCCAAGACTAACTGGGGAAAGGCAACAAAAACTGTGGCAAAACAAACCGTTGTACCAGAAGAAACCAGAACAGCCCCATTTCCTCCCTGGCAACCGATGGCCAGTGACATCAACAGCAGAAAGGCTCCAAGCTGTGTGCTCGCATCCTACGCTTCTGCCAGAAAGGACTTCAGCCACCAACAGCCCCCAGCTGTTGGAGGAGAGTCAGAAACCTCTGCTGAACACATACGTGTTCCTCAGACCGACCTGAAGCACGGACTCCATTAAGCACAGCAACGCTTCAGGGCGGTTTCTCTGATGGAGCAGATTCCAGGTTTCTGGCTGTGGGATTCTTTTTATTATGGATTTAATTTCTCGAACCACTCAGTTCTCCAGCTAAAATCAAGTATTTAATAAGTGTTTATCAACTTCATACCGTATCACTTAACCTGACTCACATTCTCCTCTTCCTGCACTAAGGAAAACATAAGTAGTGAGTGTTCATTCACATACAGGGACATCATATATGTACACACACAAGGAAGAAATAATGCTATGAAGTCACTCAGTGAGAAATGCTTTTGAAACTGATGAGCTACCTTCAGTCAATTCTGAAAAATCAGCAACACACATTTGCTAATAAAAGACTGCAATTTTTCTTCCTGAAAGGTGTATCCCTCCATTTATTTAGTAAATTGAGATGAATCATTTGCATCAAATCAATATCAAAAGTTCTGTACAAACATGACTTACATCAATAGCAAAAAGCCCTATTGCCACACAGCTGCAATTCTGCTTCTTAGTGGCTCCATCTCTCATTCAAAAGTTTGGGATATAAAACCTCAGACATTCACTGGTATTCAGTATTGTTGGAAGCACTGTGGTAGCTGCGTGGGGTTTGGTCAACTTTTTTTTTTTTAATATTTTTGGAAAGTGAAAAAAAAAACAGGGAATTCTGCAGCATTCTTCAGTTTGCTCGGCGTTGAGTCTTCCTTTTTGTCTCTTAACAGTGAAGCCTGGTTAGCCATGCCTGAGCTACATGAGCTGTGACCACTGCTGAAGGCAGGTGTGAGCACTCAGCCCCATATGTGAAAAAGTACACAGATATTACCTGCTTTTATTCTTGCTCTAAAAACCAAAGCAACAATTACAGTATTCGGATAAGAAATTGACAATAAAATTGTTCTTCAACTTCACAAACCAGATACAAGAGAATTAACCAACCCTACCACATGTGGGATCCCACCCTTGCCGGTGCACTGAAAAGTGACTGGCAAAGAATAGCAGCAAGCTTCTTCCAAGCTGCATTACCACAGTAACAGTGCGAGACATTTGTTTGCACTATTTACAAACTCCGTGAGGTTACAGAAAGCACTAAAGCTTGAGAGTACAGACAAATGACAACAGCCATCCCCAGCTGCTATCCTCTTCCTTCACATACTAAGAACATTACATTCCTACAAAGACTCGCCCAGGGTCACAGGAAAAAAACTCAGGGACAAAGGAAGAACTGGCATTCCAGGCATGCAGAGTATGAGGTTAGCACTGTGACACCTTCAGTGAAAACACTGCTTCTATTCCAACAGGACTTTGCTTTTTACCAGGATCTGTGAATGCTTCCCTAATTACAACTGGGGAAAAATGCACACTGATTGCTTCTGATAGTGGTTATAATGTATAGAGACAGACTAAGTAAAGTTCTTATGTGCCCAGAAAATTGATTTCCTTTACCATAGATCTTCCAGGCAACAGCCTGACCAGCTCAACTACTTGTTGAAAGTTCCCTCATGAAAGACGAAGCAAAGTTTACGAAGGGTCGCATGAATTCAGCAGAGGAGCTCCTTACATTCTAACAGCAGTACAAAACATCAGTCACTTTAGAGCACTGTCCCATCAAATGACGGGGCAAAATCATCCTGTGCGAACAAAGAGAAACTGAATGCAAACTGCTCTTATGGAACAAACCACTGAAGATCATCCAACAAAATGAGAGCTGCCACTAGGAACTATGAGAGCTTAAATACCAGAAGAGAGCACAGCACAAATCGAGGTGTGACTGTCTGTGTGGAATGCTGTATCGACTTACGATAAGGAAGTGCCAGGCTGCAGCTGTCAGACTTTTCCTACTCACCAAGATGTTAATGGACTCACATGAATACGAGCCATCACTGCTGTGAGAAAAGTTCAAGACTCAAGCACCAATATTTAAGGCTATCTAGTAATTGAACCAGTGTGCTATAAAGGAATCAAGACTTTCACCATGCAATCAGACTGCAATAAATGCTAATCGAAACAAGTTTTTCAACAACTAAGTAGTTCAAGGCAGTTCTCTGTGATTAGTACCAATAAAAACGAAGTATCCACACACATACACTTGGCCTTTCTGTAAGATGCTTTTATATGTATTAAGTTGGAAAACAATCACAAGATTACATTACTATTAAACATTTCAATAAAACGTGGGCATTAATTCTTTTTCAGTCAGTGTTTAAAAATAGAGCTCAGCAGGAGATAAAGCATAAAACCAAAGCAGCACCACACCGTGGTCTCCAATTTAATTGATTTTTTTTTAATTTATATTTAAAAATTACTGACACAAAATGGAAGTATTAATTGGCTATTTCTAAAGGAAAAAGATGAATGAACAAGCAAGGCAGCTTTGTCAGTTAAAAAAAAGATGTTTCACAAGGATTTTAGAGCTGCTCTGCTATTCTCAGTCGGCTGTTTTATTTAAGGAGGAAGAAAAAATGTGACGTGCTCTGGGATGGGCAGACTTGAAATAGCTGATACATTCAGGAAAGCCATAAATCTTGATGGAAGAAATCAGGGGAAACCTCTGGTTACAACAACTTAAGAACCACTACTAAAAGATGTTTGCCTTTTTATATCAAAGACACTTTAGAAAAAAATACACCACTATTTCAGCGTTTTCATTTCATGACTGAATGCACTATGGTGCATGGTATGATTCTGGTTATGTTCATCAGCAGATATCAATTCCGTACCAAGAAGGACCACACTCCTGCTATGCAATGAACCCCGCACTCACAGTTCAGGAGTTAACAGCCTAACTGAAGCCCAACTACAGGGGAACGAACAGCTACCGAGCAGCACTCGGCGTTATCTGACGCTGCAATGGCTGACCCACACAGCCCTCAGACCCACACGTCAGCCCTATTTCCTGCTGACGTGTTCAGATCCAGGCAAACATCACACTTCCTTGCTTCTGGAGTTGATTTTTATGAGCGTGATCTACATTACAAAGATCAAACAGGTCGCAAGGATGTGTGCATTTGCTTTACAGAAAAGGGGTTAGACAAATTCCCAGTGCTAAGGCGAGATCTCAAGTGAAAGGATGCATTTCGCAGTGATCAGAGATATAACAGTATGTCAATACTGTAACAGAACTGCCAGGGTATGAAATGAAAGGCTGGGGGTTGTTGTTGTTGTTTGTTTTGTTTTTTAGATAATACAGTTCCACACTGCACAGAAAAACAAGGACGCTGCTGCAAAGAAGGAGGAGATACAAGCAGATGTGTCAGCTCTCCCAGGTGTTGCCAGAAGACAAGGCCCTGGAAGGCACAGCAAGGCGGTCAGGTTACTGCTGAGTGAAAAGAGGAAGTTTAATCCTGCTGCTAAAGCCCAAGTAGAGAGAAAAGCATTTCAGAAATATGAAAATAAAAGGAGCCATATTAACAGTATTAAGAAAAAACTAAGAGGCAGAATGCTGCTAGAATTACAAAGCAAGCATTAACCTTATGATGAGAAGTAAAAATTGAAAACAGTTTGGAGGCAAGTTGTATAAAGATTCTTCTAGAAAAAACTAGAAAGGGTTAAAGATGAATTGAGACTACAGAGCAACACAACCATACACAACCATACCATACATACATACACAACACAACCATAGCAATGAGAAATGCAAGCCTCCTCAAAAGACATGCCTCAGACAGGACAAGATACCTGAATCTTATCAGCTCTGGTACCTCGCAACACTTCCCTCTGTAAGAAACCCAGCAGCACACAGCAGTGCCTCGGGGCAGTGCCAAAGGAAGGGCCACCTCTTCCCTTCCCAGCTCTCAGAGCTCTGTTACCCTGCCAGCCCTGCTTTAGGCTTCACCTCTCTACTTAACAGACTCTCACTCGTCATTAATGGTAGAAAAGATATGTAATAATAACACGGTGTGAATAACGCCAAACTCAGCCGTGATCATTTGGTTTTGCATTTTCAGAAACCTAATTAAAAGTTCCACCATTATCCTGAACACATTATATGATTATGGAAACCGCAACAACAGCAAGGGCACACTGAAGGCCTCTCCATTTCAGAGCACCGTGGCCAAGGCAGGCACACAAAGCTGCAGCAAGGACACCCTGCTGAGGCTGGAAGCCTCCTCATAAAGGCAGGCCAATGGCTGTGGGAAACACCAGCCAGGCAGTAACTGCCACAGCCCAACACGGGGCAAAGCCATACCTGGGGAAAAACCTGCATTGAAATAGTACAGCTAAAGAAGAAAATGCTATCGCTGCTATGAGCTTTAGTGTTCATGCAGCCGCAGGTAAAAGCTGCTTTGAAATTACATTTAAGGGGAGCAGGAGACAGGCCTGTCACAACTCTGTTAGTACCACCAGCGAGTTGAGGCACAGAACTCACAGCCCTCAGCACAGCACTGCCTTTCCCTTCCCCCCTCTGCACAGCCACCACAAGGTCCATCTTGGAATAGTAGTAAATAATGAGCCCACGCACATTCACAGCTGGATTGCTGTTTCCTGAAAGCTAACTTCGGTTTTGCGACAGATTACAATGCTGATGATGTTCTTGGCACTCTTTTGTTCCAGGTCATACACTATCCGTCCCATTCACAGAACGGCCAGGATCATGAATCTCCAACTCCCTGCCACATGCAGGGCCACCAACCTCCGCATTTTAGACCAGGCTGCCCAGGGCCCCATCCAACCTGGCCTTGAACACCTCCAGGGATGGACGGGGCATCCACAGCCTCTCTGGGCAGCTGTTCCAGCACCTCACCACTCTCTCTGTAAAGAACTTCCCCCTGATACCCAACCTAAATCTTCCCTCCTTCAACTTGAAACCATTTCCCCTTGTCCTGCAGTTATCAACCCTTTCAAAGAGTTGATTCCCCTCCTGTTTGTAGGCTCCCTGTAGGTACTGAAAGGCTGCACTGAGCTCACCCTGCAGCCTTCTTTTCTCCAGGCTGAACAAGCCCAGCTCCCTCACCTGTCTTTGTAGGGCAGGACCTCCAGCCCCCTAATCATCTTTGTGGCCTTCTCTGGACCCTCTCCAACAGCTCTTTGTCTTTCTTATATTGGGGGCTCCAGACCTGGACACAATACTCCAAATGGGCCTCACAAGAGCAGAGGGGGACAATCACCTCCCTGTCCCTGCTGGCCATCCCCATCAAGATTAATCTTTCCTCATACACCTCAGGTGACATCTTCAAACCCCAATTAAACACACCCACAAACTTCTATACAGTCTCTGTCAACAAAACTCCCCAAAATAACACTCCACATTTCAACTATTATCCATTGCCTCATATCTGTCTTTCAGACATTGGTATATTTTAAGACAGAGCAAATGTTGCATTCATTCCTAATACTTTTCTAGGCGCATTTAGCATTTAAGACAACTTCAGTTACACATAATGCTGTATTTTTGTTTGGGTCTATCAGGAAGAATTCATTTTGTCTTCTATGTAAAGAAAGATGATGACGATACACAGATATCTTTGCAATTTACCAGGGAAAGGGGGGGGAGAGGGGGATGTTTGATTGCTTGTTTTCATTAGAAAGCCAGCCTTAATTTTACATTCACTGCATTGTATTTTAAAAGAGATTCCATCTGCTCTGTCTGCAGCACATATTAATATTCAGAAGACATCTGCAATGTGCAGACCAAGCTTTTAAATGGAATCATGTCACAGCTACCATCACACAACACAGAATATAAATGTTGGATATCTGCACTTGGCAGCCGCTTGGCAGCCTTATTATGAAGTCCTACTGAGACTCACAGTCTTTAAATAACGTGGTATTGGGGCATAAAAAGCTATCTAGAAAAATCAAACATTTACTACCGTGATACAGTTTTACAACACCATCCATACCTAGCATAGCTTACAGGCACCTCAAACCACTTGTGAACAAAATGTCTTTTAGAGTCAAGTTTCAAAAAGCCGACAAACTGATACAAGTTCTTCAACCTGTTTGTTACAACAGTAATCGAGCACATCTCATCTGTACCTATAGGACAAAGAAAACCCAACTTCACTTGTGTGGTCAAGCTAGAAGCACTTACATAATCTAACACTCTAGCACTGCTAAGCATGTAGGAGCACCTAAATGCAATTAACAACTACGCTCAGTGATTTAAGACACTTTCTTATAATGGCAGACAAATTATTCTGGAATGAACAATATAATTACTTTTTCAACAGGAAGTTAATAGCAACTTCACTTGCTTCAAACCCTTGCCAAGTCACAGTACTGTAAGATCACATTTTCACTATCACCTACATACTTTCAGCTTGCACTCTTCTGCTACAGGTTCTAACAAACGGGGCAGCAACCAGCCACCTATAGAGAAAAACATTTACATGCAGACACACACACCTGCCCAATATCAGCAACTAGCTGATCTGCTGGCAAACCAATCTTACCAGTAGGTAAATGGGAAATAGGAATGCTAAGAAAAGTAACATTTGCTTTTTATGCAATATACATCGTTATGGGAATTTCTCTTATCGTCTTTGCCATAGATTTGCCAAAAAATGTTCATTATGACATCATGATAATCTCAAGATCATCACTTGTTAGGATATAGATGTGTCACCACAAAAACAATTATACAAATACAGGCAACCTAAGAACAGGGAGCTGTGATCCCACAGCTCCAACCCTGATGCCCTTCTCTGGCAGCTTAATTGGCTTAAGGGATACTGCTTAACGACTGCTTTACCACAGCTCCCAGCACAAATACGTGACCTACGGCAGCAGAAGGGCACTTATTTGTGCTCAGGACACACTTGCACAGCCAGGCTCGAGCCCACACTCACACTGGCACAATGTGCACATCCACCACCATTGCAGAGCACGTTATACAGAAGTGCAACAATCACAGTCAGACAACAGAGCTGCCCCTGAGTGCAGTCCCAAACCTGAGCACACATCAGCAGCATCAGCGCTTCAAAACTGTTCCAGTGCAAAGGAAAAAAATCATTAGATTTAGCATTTCTTCAGTGGTCTGCTCATCTTTGCACTTGAACAGAAAAGAAGAATTAATGTGGGCAATCACAGATGAGAGGCATCATAAAAGCTTTTCCTTTTGCCTCTTCACTATTTACCATCTCATAAAAAGCAGATCGGAGTCGCTCCCAGTCAGGTACTGCATGCCATGTGAAGCAACTGTGAAAAAACAACAAACTTCCAAAGAAGCAACTCAAAGAAAAATATGGTAGAGAGAAGATGTGAATCTAAGCAGAAACAACCAGCAACAGAGACAGGGCACAGTGTTTTGTATGCCTAGCACGGCCATTACACAGCTGTACTTGTCAGGTCAACCAGAGCTCAGGATCGGGTAATTATAGCTCCATAGGTAGTAGGATTTAAGAACAGCATCCTATAGCTAAAAAAAGAAGGCATGTAAAAGCTCATGGCTCTTTGGTTGGGTCACTTCTAATTTCATTACCAATTCCTACTGCCATTACTGATTTGAGTGATAAATATAGCATGCTTTTACATAAGACAAAGCTGGAGTGAATTGTACAGTCATCAGATCTGATCTGCATAAAAGAGCAAGAGGAATTTCAATTAGTAACACCAACATCAAGTGTGACTTCAGGCTGATTCAGAGCTTAATCTCACACATCCGTGTTTAGATCAGGGCACAAGACAACTTCTATACACTAGGCACAGAAATGCTAACTTAATGCTATGCTGCCCTGCACTAGGAGAGTACTGCCAGCAGGTTGAGGG
The DNA here is from genome assembly GCF_019238085.1 of Lagopus leucura. NCBI lineage: Eukaryota > Metazoa > Chordata > Aves > Galliformes > Phasianidae > Lagopus > Lagopus leucura. Next base: position 88,618 of record NW_024962279.1, on the reverse strand, counting down.
AAGTGATGGTTCCTCTGCCCAGCCACATCTGGAGGAGTAGCAGCACTCACAGCACAACAGACAAGGACACAAAGGAACCGGAGACGGCTTGAAAAAGGGCCACAAAGATGGTGAGAGACTGGAGCATCTCTGCTACCGGCAATGCTCAGAGGCAGCAAAATACATAAAATCCTCTTCTAAAAAGTTAATGATCGTCCACATTCTGGACTAAGCTCAATGTATTATCTGCCCTCTTAGCCAATGTCAGAAAACGCATCTACTGATGACCTGTGACAGCCTGTGGATCCTTCCAAGTCACTGTTCTCTAGGATTTAGGCCTCCATCCTGCAAACATAACCACCACTGAAAAATATTCTAGCTGACAATGCTCTAATTGTGATATAATTTTGCTTGTAATTTTGTATTACACAGAAGTAACTTCTGTAACTTGCCTCAGAACGATGTATTTTGTACCCTTTTTTATTTCACACTTCTGTTTCTAATGATATCACATGAACAGTGAACAAAGCTTACCTAAAACACAGCACAGCTGTAAAAAGAATCGTCTCCACATAAGGAACTGCCTCGATAGACAATCTCAGATTGAAACCATTATTAAAAAAAAAAGCCAACAACAAAACACACTTCCAATAACTGCACCGTGTGCGTGTTCACAGGAAGATGACTCTGAAGAAAAGAGGAAGAGTGAAGATGGCTTTGTCCTAAAAAAAAGTAAAAATCCCTGTGTTCTGCCCAGCCCAGGAAAAATCCTCTTTATGCTCCAGAACACTTGTAGTGGCTGCAGAAGGGCACGATTTAGCACCTACCCCATCTTTAGTTTGCCAGTAACAATACAGAAGCCCAAAGCGAGCCGCAGCAGATGAACTCGCTTTTAGTGGCAGAACCTCTGGCACAAAGCATAAAGCTCCCCACAGTCACTGCTACAGATTGCTTCAAAACAAATCCTGCACATTGCAGATCTCTGAGCTATGAACACTTAACAATGTCTCCACAAGAGAGCTATGGAAAGATACATGACACAACGCTTAATAATCAAAGAGCTTAAAATGGCTTTGCAAGGATATGAGATGCTCACACAGAGTGCAAGAAAAACTGAAGTCCATACAAACATATCATAGTCACACAAAGTCAAGGACTAGAACTGAAATCATTATGAACTACAGCTGGTGATGTTTAATTTCAGATGCTTGAGAGATGGAATTAATATTATCACTCTTAGTTTCATTAAGTAGCAGTATTTTAAAACAAGAATACTTGTGGAATCTGCTGCCACCCTTCCCCCAAAAGCAGTGAATGTTAATCTATGTTAATGAGCCATCCTTCATAACTTATCACTGCAAAGTCTCTCGGTTCTACAAGTACTTATGAATTTTAATCAGATACATTGACATCAGATGATAAACTGTTTCAGGACAAATTCCATTCAGAAGAAAAAAAGCAATTCCATCAGCCTTAGCTGCTCATTCCTGAGCCATCCTAGAGACACCGTTCATACAGAGATGCTCTCCACACCCATGACAACCTGGCACTGACCAGATCCATACACCACAGCATGTCCTTGCAGGTGCAATTCTTCCTCACTGAGCAGGAATAGTGGTGTTGCCACAGAAACGGCAGCGTTTCCTGGATCCCCAAAAGGGTGAAAAACAATAAACAAACAACAAAAAAGCCACCACCATCAAATGTTTGTCTTCCTTTTAAGATCTCTTCTTTGGAATATAGTTTTCTCAAAAGGAAGCAGAAAACAATATGCTACCCCAAGGGAGGAAGAGTCAAAATGGAAATGAAGGGCCACGGTGACATCCTGCTTTATAACACTGCTAATATACAATCATTATGAACAAGGATCTCAGCACTACAATTTAGCCAAAAATCCAAAGGAATAGGAAGTCTTACAATCATCACCCAAAAAAAACAGACTGTCCACCTCTCCACACAAACTCCATACATGTTTTTAGAATGTTCTGCAAGGGAAATGGTACCTTAATGTTTGCAATTCTTCACTGCATACCACTCGGATCCACACTACAGAAAGTTACCAACGGAACATCATCATTTTACCAAAACTACCTTCTTACCTCCAACTTGAAACCCCAACCCTTCCTTACAAAGCAGTTTAGAAAGAATTTCTGAGACAAACTGCTCAACTGTGCTCACGCAGCAGCGCCCAGAGCAGAGTGCTGGGCTGCAGGCTCTGCAACACCACCTCAGAACCACAGAACCTGCTGTTGCACCCCTTGGCAGCTGAGTTCCTGCAGGCTCTGCACCACGTCAGAGAAGGAAAGCTGGTCTTCAAGCCACCCTCAGGAAGTCCACAGGAAATGAAAGCAGCAGTAGCTTGAAATTTTTTTAGCAAATTGAAACAAAAATAAAGATTTATGTTTATCTTAAAAGCAGTGCTACAGAATGGATACCTGCAGTCCCTCCCACATGCCATCAAAGCAAGCTGTTTCCAGAGCTGCCTTCCCTCCTGGGGGGAATTTCTAAGTCAACATGCAGAGCTGAATTCCCACTATTTGCTGTCTGCAAGCTCCACACAGAAAAGAAATGCTCCAGTATGGAAAAGACTTGAAGTAAAACTGCTACTGATGGAATGCTGGGCTTCATTATATGACAGCTGATGTATATTTATCAAATACAGATCAAATCCCACAAGTATGAGAACTGCAAGACACACTTTTCTCTACATCTCCTCCAAGTGTTCTGTCTGCTGAAGCACACAGAAAACATGATCACCAAAATTTCTACAACCTCACCAACAAAAATAGAGATGAGCCCAAAGCAGCTGATTAGTTGTGCGATAGATTTCTGGAGGTTCTTCTTAAAGTCTTTTTCAGGTCTTTAAAAAGAAAAAGTGCATTAAAAACATCTCACAATCATAAGAATCAACACTGTGGTGCAAGAATCCTTTATAAACTGGACTTTCACCCAGTCAGATTTCTCAAACTCCCCATTACTTTTTTAGCCACACTTGCTATGATTTACTGTTTCATGTCACAGAGATGTATAAATAACCAGAAGCCTACCCAGCACCTGAGTGCACTACAAGCAGAGTGCCAACGCATTTAACGTGGAACTGATTGCTCCTCAGAAAAGAAATGAAACCTAAACCTGTGCAGTTCAAAGAACCCTGCAGTGCCAGAAGCACCACACAACTGCTCTGTGCTGTGAGCAGCAATACAGAGCCAGCCACGGGCCACAAGGATGCAAGTGCAGTACTGTATGCAAAGGCAGCTACAAGAACCAGAGAAATGTTAGAGACACAATAAGGAACTGAATGAGGAACAAACAAGGTTGCTAGGGCTCTATTTGCTACTGTCTCCTCCTTTTTTCATAAAAAAAAAATAATTACAACCATTCATGAATTTGAACATATTACTGAAGCTAGTGAGAAACATTCACAGATTATCTTGGCTATGGTTCCAGCCTTCATTTGAATAATGAGTAACTGCTCTTTGTTAAACATTAATGTCTTTTAATGAGTGGTTTGTGAATAATTTGAAGTGAGATTGTTCTCTGTTGCCTTCTCTTCCCCACAATCCCCACTGTACTATTTCATGTAAAAGGGTACAGCTAAATTTCTGTGTTAGTAGGAGGGGAAGACTGGGCTCTGCAACACTGACAGAATTGTCTCATCACCCTAACACGGCTTTTTTAAATGAGAAAAAAACCAGCACAGTTAACAGGTTACTATAAAGTACGACATATGAAGCATGACACCTAGTACTGCAATACACTCCATTCCGGAGCCTAATTTTAGAACCTATCACAAGAATCAAATTTTACAACTTTCATATAATTTTCTTAATAGAAAACTTCCTAAACAAGGAAACCAAAGCTTCTAAGAATCCAGCAATTACTTACAGCAACCAGCCATCCACTCACTTTGTATTTAGTCATGCTCTTTTCAGAGGTGAGCACACAGAGTAATGCAGTTCCTATTTGTCCAAGGTAACAGCAGGATACAAGAGCAGAAACTGAACCTAGAATTCTATTCCCCTGCGCAGCCATAGGAAGTATCAGGAGTTCTTTCAGGAAGTACCAAGGGGAAAGAAAAAAGCACTGCTTACCCTCATTCCTCACATTTTAGAATGCAAAGATCACTCAGGAAAGCACCATCAGTACATCGAGGCACTCAGAGCAAGCTAGGATAAGAGGAGATCTTTCTCAATAGATTCTAACAGCTTTCCAAGAGACGATACAGGAATAATAGTGGTGATGTCAGAACTGTACATGTAACACGTGTATATCACTAGCATTGCAAGGAACTTCTCTTTTAAAACCAAAGTACAAGCTTCTCCTTATGAATGGAAACTAGCACACATTTAGCAGTATGCAGCCACGACTGCAAATTTCGTGCAGCACATCTTTAAAGCTCTGTTTCTCAGTGAGCAACCTGAATCCTTTCACTTTGTACCTGCAGCTCTCTCACTTTCTCAGGTAAAAAAGACATACTGCATTCATCTTGTAATTAATTTTCCATCTATACTGAAGATTATCTATGGGGCTCCTGAGATACTAAGGGTGACTTTCTTAGAACTACATCACCTGGGTAAAAAAAGAAGCCTGATCTTGTAACAGAGTAAGTACGATCTAGGAACAAACACTGAAAAGCAAGTCTTCTGTAAGAAGCTAACAATCAAAATGAAGAAAATCCATAAAGCTTCGATGAAGTTACTAAAGAAAACTGGAATGAGAACTCTTTAATACTTAGTTTATCTTCGAAGTTGCTCTTTGTGAACATGACAAATAGAGGGAGTGAAGTTCCATTAGCACTAACAGTAGTTGCTCTATGTAATCCCACAGATTTAAGTCAGTTAGAACTGGCTCTGCAAAAGCAAAGCCACATCCAAGGGCAGCAGCTGCACAATGGCAGTCTTTCACTTGGTATTTTCTGTTCAACAAGTCCCAGACACTGGGTTGCCAGGGCCTAACAAAAATTACAGCATTTAATGCACAAACGTTTCTTTTGAAACACTGTCAACAGGAATTCATTGCTAATGCTTTGCTTTATATTTGATTTGATGTTATTGATGGAGACCAAAGAATAAATAGAACTGTAAGGTTACTTCTACACCCTCAGACTGCGAGGCTTGCTTACACACACACACTTTTTAAACATATTATGAAGAAAGAACATGCGTTTATTTGTATATTAAACTCAATGGCTTAACAGTTAGATCACAATCAAAACCTTCCTCCCACCTCTTTGAAGTTCTGGAATAGCTGATTACAAACACAACTGCATCAACACAAGAGTTGGTCACACTTCAAGGGAAGAAGGGAGGATGCAGTGCTGGTAATTACCAAAGCGTCCCCTGAATTCCCTGGACTTTTAATAGAGAAGCTATTCTGTGGAGGCAGTTTGCATCATACAACACCGTAACACCGTAAGATGTTCTGCAAAGGAAGGCTCTTGTAACGTTAAGGACAAAGAACTCAGAGTGAGGACAACACTACTGTGCTTTATGCTCAGTAAATTAACAGTTACAGAGGAAGGAGTGGAAATACTGTGAAAAACCAAAAGCCTTTCCACTGTACAAGTGATCCCATCTCACGGGAACACCTGCAATGACCCAGCAAAATGAATGAGGTCTGGAAATTTGAACACTGCTCTTCAGAAGTGCCACTATTGCCCATATTCAATCCTTTTGATTTCTCATTCAATCCATTTCCTTGTTTGGGGCTTTTGGGTGGTTTGT